>NW_018219754.1:77738-114317 GCF_001263595.1 Phalaenopsis equestris
TAGTAAATGGCATAAAGGCTTAGCAATTTTTTAAAATTTTTCAATATATCGCCTGTAGAATCCAACAAGTCCTAAAATACTCCTAAATTCCCTTACATTTGTTGGATAAGGTAAATTAGCGATCACTTGAATTTTAATGGGATCTACTTCCATACCATTTTCTAATATTTGATGTCCTAATACAATTCCTCCTGCTATCATAAACTGTCATTTTTCCCAATTAAAGACTAAATTGGTTTCTTCACAGTGTTTGAGAACTTTAGATAAATGTTGTAGATATGAGTCAAATGAAGTTCCGAACACAAAAAAAATTATCCATAAAGACTTCAATCCCATTTTTAATTAAATCACAAAAAATTGCCATCATATATCTTTGAGATGTAGTAGGGGCATTACATAAACCAATGGACATTCTTCTAAAAGCAAATGTATCCTAAGGACTAGTAAACTTTGTTTTCTCTTGATCCTCTGAAGTTACTTGTATTTGATGATAACCAGTATATCCATCATGAAAATAAAAGTATTTATGCCCAGCTAATCTATCCAGCATTTGATCTAGAAATGGTAGTGGAAAATGATCTTTCCTTGTGGCGAGATTTAATTTTCTATAATCAATGCATATTCATCACCCTGTGACTTGTCTAGTAGGTATTAATTCATTATTTTCATTTACAGTCATAGTTACTCCTTTCTTACCTTTCTTAAGAAAGCAATGAATTGGACTAACCCATGCACTATCTGAAATAGGGTAGATAATTCTAGCATTTAACCTCTTTAAAATTTCTTTCTTAACAACTTCTTTCATAATAGGATTAAATATCCTTTGAGGATTACCCCTGGGTTTGCAGTTCTCATCCATATGAATTGTATGCATACAAAATGAAGGACTGATTCCTTTAATATCAGCTATTGTCCATCCAAAGGTTTCTTAAAATTTTTCAAAATTTTCATCAATCTTTCTTCTTCTTCCATTGTTAACTTTGAGGAAATTATAAATGGTAAAGTAGAGGAATCACCTAAAAAGGCATACTTCAAATGTTCAGGAATTAACTTCAACTCAAGTTTAGGAAATTTTTCTATTAATTGAAAAAAATGATTTATCTTTTTCTATGGTGTACGAAATTTCAAAACTTTCTCGAACATAGTTTGAATCTTTCTTATAAAGATCACATTGATAAAATTCCTCTTCTTGCTTATGTTCCAAATCTTTTACTTTTAGGAAATTTTTCTATTAATTGAAAAAAATGATTTATCTTTTTCTATGGTGTACGAAATTTCAAAACTTTCTCGAACATAGTTTGAATCTTTCTTATAAAGATCACATTGATAAAATTCCTCTTCTTGCTTATGTTCCAAATCTTTTACTTCAGATTTCTTTTCATAATTAGTTTTCAAATGACATTCACTAAGATATCTTATGCCATCCATTCTATTATATTCATCATCTCTATCTTTTACAGGATATTTCATTGATCTTGAAATATTGAAAGTAACTGTTTGATCATTGATGCACATTATTAATTCCCCCTTCTGCACATCTATCATTGCTCTTCTTCTGGCTAAGAAAGGTGTCCCCAAAGTGATAGTTATCTCTTTATCTTCCTCTATATCTAGCACAATGAAATAAACAAGAAGGGCATATTGATCCACTTTCACTAAGACATCTTCTATAACTCCTTTAAGATAAGTTATTGCACGATCTGCTAACTACAGCGTTACAGTAGTAGGAGTTATTTCTCCTAATCTTAATCTTTTAAATATTGATAATGGAATAAGGCTAATGCTTGCACCTCAATCACATAAAGCTCTCCCATAAAATCTATCTTCTATTGCACATGGAATTGTAAAGCTACCAAGATCCTTAAGCATTTCAGGCAGTTAAAGCTTTTCAGGAAGCTATTTGTGAATTATAGCACTGTAATCCTCACTTTGTATGAAAGTCTCATTATATTCAAACTTTATTTTCCTATTGTGAATATCCTTCATAAACTTTACATATATTGGCATTTGTTCTAAGGCTTCAGCAAATGGAATATTAATTGTAAGCTTCTTAAAAATATTGATAAATTGTGAAAATTGCTTATCAAACTCTTGTTGATGAACCCTCTGAGGAATTGGAGGTGGTGGTTTTTCCAAGTCAATTTTTATTGGAGAAAAAGGTCTTTCTGAACCTTTCGGAGCGTCCTCTTTTGGTTCTTCAATTTCTTCCCACTCTACTTCAATTTATTTTTGAACCCTACCTTCCAACGCTCTTCTGCTTCTAAGTTGAATGGCTTTTACTTGCTCTTTATTCTATTCTTTTGGATTTGTTTCAGTATTACTAGGAAGTGTTCCTTAGGACCTATTACATAATGAATATACAATATGTCCAAGTTGAATCTTAATTTTTCTAATTGTAGCTCCTTGACTTTGTAACTGATGTCCCATTTGTAACACCACTTCTTCTATATATTACTTCTTGTCCTTAAATTATGGATTACTATTGAAACCTGAAGTATAAGAAGATCGATTATTATAGTTCCCTTGGTTGTTCTAGCTTCCCAATGTGTTTACTTGGTTGTTTCCCCATTGTTGGTTACTACCACATGAAGTATTGTTCTAGTTAAAATTAGAATGGTTCTTCCAACCTGGGTTATAATAATTTGAATATGAGTTATTTGGCTTGTTATTTATGACATTAACAGTTTCTAATGATGCCGGAGGATCTATCATTTGACCTAATGAATTCTCTTCAATCATGGAAATTGATTGAGAAAATTCTTTCTAAATTGGTCTAACTTCCTTGAAATTGCAGCAACTTGATTTGCTAACATATTAAATGGATCAGATTCATGAATATTGGCTACTTTTTTAAGATTTACCCTCTCAGAAGACCATTAAAAATTATTGGTAGCCATTTCTTCAATTAAAGCATAAGCATCATGAAATGGTTTTGACTTTAATGACAACCAACCGTGGCAGCAGTAATAGATCTAAGAGACCTAGCTAATCCATTATCAAAAGTTTGACTTTTTAACCAATCTGTTATAGCATGGTGTGGACACTTTCTAAGGAGATCTTTAAATTGTTCTTATGCTTCATAACTAGTTTCCCCCTCAAACTGATTAAAAGAAGTAATACCATTTCTATGGTTCGCAGTTTTTTATTATGGAAAATATTTAGCAAGTAGTTTTTGTGCTAAATCACCCCATGTTCTGATAGATTAAAGTGCTAACGAATGCAACCACATCTTAGCTTTATCCCTCAACAAGAAAGGACATAATCTAAGTCTTATATCATCTTCTGATACACCATCTTATTTAAATGAGCGCACAATTCTATAAAATTGGCAAGATGTAAATTTGGATCTTCAATTGGAGATCTCCCAAACTAATTATTTGATACCATTTAAATAATAGCAGGTTTAAGCTCAAATGAACTAGCCACTACAGTAGGTTTTTGAATACTACAATGAAGTTCATCTACCATAGGGTTGACATAATCTCTTAATGATCTAAATTCTTGATGAATTTCAGCATATTGATTTTTTTGATCTGTCATTTCTATAATTTTTAAGATTTCTTGAAATTTTTAATCTTTTTGCTTTCTCTGATTTTCTTAATAATCCTTTCTAATTCAGAATCGTAAGACACTAGTCCTTCAGAACCTGAACTATGCATACTCTAACAATAAAAAAAATAGAATAAATTGCAAAAATACTTTATAAATAAAATACTACAATATTATATTCCTACAATAACTCTTAAATTTTAAATAAAACTATCTAAAATAGAAGTTTATTTTCAATCAATCCTAAGTAAATGTGCCAAAAATATGATCCTCACTGTTTATATGCAATAGTATAATAATGTATTTGATTATATTTTCACTTATCTTCCCGTACTTTGTAATAGTACCAAAAACTTGATCCTACAGAAAATAAGAATTTAACTTTTTAACTTAATATATATTGGGATACTACGCAAGTATATATATATTTATCAAGTAATATAGGACTTTTGATTAAGCCCCGAATATCAAACCCACAAGGATTTTTCACAGAATGCGATAATTAAATTAACAAACTTTCTACTTTAAAAAGACAAAAACTTAAACTATAGTTTTTATCACAGGAATGAAATTTAAACTCTTTTTGGTATTTTTAATGTCTAAAAATGAAATAAAAACTTATTAAAGATAACTTGAGTTTATGTAAAAGAAAAGCACTGAATACTAAATATCTTTCTCCTTATCATGATCCAGTAATAAGTATAGGAATTCTATTATGGAAGTATTCAAATTATCTTGTGCCAAATAAGAGCAATATTATTTTTTTCTCTTATTAGATATAGTTAAAATAACATTGGCCAATTTAAAGTTTGAATAGTTTTGAAGACTGGTTAGGCAGGGAAGATACTAGCTTTAACTCTAGAGTTCCCTCAGTTCCCTCCACCTGGAGGCTAACATCTAGTTATTTCAAAACCTAAAATAACAAACCAAGTTGGGGATTTAGCTTGTCGCTCTAAAGTCATCTAATTCTACACCCTTCAAATATTATTCCTTAATTATTTGTACTCAATCATATGTACTAGAATCTCATTCATACAATCTCATGTGATTCTTTCCAATTGTTGACTGAGACAATACCATCTTGGTTCTTACATGTTCTTACAGCAAATTTTAACATCTAGATGGGTCAGATCAAGAAGTAAATTGAGTGCATGAAATTAAATCATCACAACTTCATCCAATATAAAAGATTAATACTCTCCTCAACTTTCATCCAACACTTTAATTACTTATCATATTAACGGAAAAGATAAAGAAAACAACTCACAATCCATGGAGAAAACAAAACCATACTTTAGTTTAAAAGTAGAAATCATTGTCAAACCAACAAGAAGTCTAAATTAAAAATAAAAGTAGTTTAAAACAAAAATAAAAACTTATCTCAAATCCTCCACTAAACACTTGAAGTTCCTTTGAATCTCTTCTCACTTACAAAACTCTTAACTCTGAAAATAAAACTAAAAATAAAAGGAAATATGAATTTGTGCTGCTTGAAATTTTCTCCGAAAGCTTCTCCACAAACTTCTTCAAGAACTTTTCAGGACTCTTCTAAAAGTCTCAACTTCCTTCTCTTAAATGTTTCCAAGAGGTGCCTTAGTATCTCTTCAAAATGTGTCCTGATTCGATTTATCTACAAATAGATGTCTCCTTTCACAAGTCATTTAATTATATTTTCATCCTTAGTGGTTCTAACCTCCAATTTTAGCCAAAAAATGCCTCAAATGTCTTTTCAAAACCTGTCAAAATGAATTAACCCATCAAGTAACTGTCACTGGCGCTTTAGCGCGGGGCCTCTGGAGCTTAGGCACAACCTTCTCTGTTTCACCAACGCTTAAGTGCCGATTATAAGGCTTAGGAGCCAAATTACTTTTGCATCATTTTTGCATTTTTTTCTCCATATTTGATCTTTTTCTCACTCATTTTAACATTTTTTACCTTTTTACTTGTACTTGAAAAAAAATACACAAAAACCTTCCATTAAAGCACAATACCTCAAAAATAGTTATAAAAATATGTCTAAAAGCACTTTTTATTTTAGGTGTATCAATAACCTTCACAGATGAAGACTTGTTATCTGACACCACTGACCATAATCGACTGCTCTAAATCTCTGTTAATATCGGTAGATTTGTGTTGTCTTGAGTTTTGGTAGATCCGAGAGCATCACTTAAACTAATGAATCTACGGACATTGACATATTTGGACATTGAGGCTCAAGAGATTACATCCATTAAAATGATGTTAAGAGGATTTAACCAAAAGGGAGAAAGAGCCCTTGGATCAATAGCACTATTAATGAAAGTTGGAGAACTAGTAACAACCACAAAATTCGATATCATTAATGTAGAGACCTCTTTTAAAGCTTTACTTGGACCATGGATTCATGAACTTAATATGGTTCCGTCCTCTCTACAACAATGCATCAAATATTTCAAAGAAGGACAAGAACCTTGTATTAAAGGAGATTTACAACCATTTTCAGTACATGAAGTGAGCATCCATGAAGATGCTGCCTACAATGCAACTCTAAAGAAAATGATCTTCTCTCGTGAAATGGTGGAAAATGAAGTACAAGATTCAGAAGAATCACAAAGAGGAGGCCATTCAACTCTGCTTCAGTAATCTACTACAATTTCTTCACAACAAGCTGGTAGATGCTCTTTCAGGTCATACATCCGAGATTGAGGCCGGTGACATGGACAAGGAAGAACCAACACATTTGTTGAACGGGTTAGGCCGACCATCAACATCGACATGGAAAAAAAGTTCTGATGAAGAAAGCTCTGAGGAATAAATGATGAAGATAAAATAGAAGAAACCACAGTATGAGATTTCCTTGGAAGATGTAGAGAAAGAAGAATATGAGTTGATGTATGATCAGATCAACCACTATGTGAACGCCATGACCCTTACTGAAATCTACCCTCAAAAGGTTGAGAGTTTAGAGGACAAGGAAGTCCATATTGTTATTTTAAAGCACAGTAAGTTTTACTGCATTTCCCCTTCTACTAGTTGTGAAAATCATGTAAATTTAGAAGAGAATTCTAATGAATTAATGGAATTACCTTTTGGTTACTTTTCTCCTTGTGTACAAAAGTTAATTCAACAGGGATATGTACAAAAATAAATGCCAAAAGATAAGCTACAACATTTTAAAAAATTATGGAAAGGTAAAAGTAGAACTCCTAACTTGAAAGAAGGTCTCGGATTTGGTACTGTAGGACCAGTCAAAGACTCAAAATTTTGCATGGTTGTTACTAGCGAATTTGAAGAGGATTGTCTCAACATAGATTATGACTCTCGAGATTAGTTGATAGGTGATGCTCCACTGGAATTTGAAGAATAAATTAAGTCAACAGTCGATGAACTGAAAGAAATCAATCTCGGGACTGACGAGCAATCCCGACCCACTTTCATAAGTTCTCTACTGGACGAGGAAGAATCCACAAAGCTAATAAAATTATTATCATAATTTAAAGATTGTTTCGTATGGAGCTATGATAAAATGCCAGGGCTATTAGCGAAAGTCACAATACATAAGCTCGGAGTGGACAAAGATATGACCCCAGTAAAATAAGCTCCTAGAAGAATGCGCCTCAAGATAGAGTAACAAGTCATCGCTGAGGTGAAAAAATTAATAGAGGCTAACTTTGTAAGAGAAGAGCAATACCGTACATGGTTTTCCAATATTGTACCAGTTATGAAAAAAAATGGACAAATCTGTGCATGTGTTGACTTCAGGGATTTAAACAAAGCATGTCCAAAAGATGAGTTTCCATTACCGATACCATAATTAATGGTGGACTTTGCATGGAGATAAGAGATTTTCTCTTTCATGGATGGATCATCAGGTAATAACCAAATCAAGATGGCTCCAAAAGATGCATCACTTAAAGCTTTCAGGACACCAACTGTGATATTTTGCTACACAGTGATGCCATTCGGGTTGAACGTCGGAGCAACATATCAATGAGCTATGACAAAGATCTTTGACGACCTCATTCACAACCAAGTGGAGTGCTACGTGGATGATTTGGTCATCAAGACCCAATAGAAAATAAACCATTCATATGGTTTGAGGATCGTGCTCAAATGATTACAAAAATATAATCTAAACACGAATCCCTTAAAGTGCGCCTTTAGTGTCACCTCTTGAAAACTTCTATGTCCGTCATCAGGGAATCAAGATTGACTTGGATAATATTAAAGCTATCTTCAAAATGCCTCCTCCTAAAACCTTGAAACAACTACTCTCCTTCCAAGAAAAAGTTGGCATATCTGAGATGCTTTATTTTTAATTTCTCAGGTAGGTATCAGCCCTTCTCGGCATTAATTAAAAAGGATGCCAAATTTGTTTGGGAGGAGAAATTCCAGCAAGCCTTTGAGGACGTCAAATATTAATTAATGACACCTCCTATTTTGGGAGACCCTATCCCGGTAAAACCATTGATTCTTTATACTGAAGCCTCAGACGACTCTCTTGGAGCCTTATTAGCTCAGATCAATGATGAAGGAAAAGTAAATGTGCTATATTACTTGAGTCGCTGTCTGATACCGACGGAAATAAAATATCTGCCTTCTGAGAAGAATTATCTAGCTTTAATTTTTGCCGCCAGAAGCTTAGACATTACATGTTTTCTCATAAAATCACCCTTATTTCAAAAGTTAATCCATTGCAATATTTGATGATTCGACCAACACTTCCTATACATTTAGCAAGGCGGTCAATGATTTTATTGCAATTCTATGTTACTTTTTTCCCCTCCGCGCTATCAAGGGATAAATTCTAGCAGATTTCCTTGCAATGTACCCACTTCCAACTGGGTCCCCACTCAATGAAGAATTACTAGATGAACAAATACTGCAAATAGAACCATCCAGTGCCAGGCAATGGGAAATGTACTTTGATGGGGTTTCTTTAGCCAGAAAAGACAAATGACCAGAAATGGTTATACCAGGCAAAGCAGGAATTGGGTTGATTTTCATCACACCAGATAAGGGTATGTTGAGAATCTCCTATCACCTGATATACCAGGCAAAGCAGGAATTGGGTTGAACTAAAAATGAAGCAGAGTATGAAGCATTAATCATCGGTTGGGAGTTGACAATCTCAATGGATATAACAAATAATACCATCTATGGCAACTCACAACTCATCATCCAACAAGCTGCTGGACAATACAAGATTTTGAAGCCAAGGCCAATAAACTACCATTGATACAGATTGAAATTGTTTCAACAGATTCCCAATGTGACTCTCTACCAAATTCCTCAGGGAGATAACACCCATGCCAAAGTTCTAGCAAAACTTTCTAAGGAAACAACATGTCCACTGGAAGATTTCATCAACATTACAACACAAGAACGATGAGTTTTGTCTTGAATCAACATTGATAATTACACAAACTCGAAAGAGAAGAAGGAATGTTGATTATAGTTGTTAGCATCAATAAATATTGGATAAGCCATTAATAGAATATTTTCAAATAGGGTAGTTGTCAGAGGATAAGTTTGAGGCACATCATATTACGAGAAGAGCTATACCACATGCTCTAGTGGGTGATGTCCTCTTCAGAAGATTGTTCGATCAGATGTGGCAGAGATGTCTAAGCGGAGCCGAAGCACAGAATATTGTCAAACCAGTACGCGCAGGATTGTGTGGTGTTCGCTAATCGGGGGTGAAGATGAAAATGAAGATCAAGAGACTCGAGTATTATTGGCCAGCAAAGATATTTGACTGCATGGATACAACTAGAAGGTGTCACCTTTGTCAAGTGCATGGGGTGGTCTTACACCAACCTCCAAATGTGCTACACCCAACTGCTGCTTTATAATCATTTGAGTGTTGGGGCATGGACATAATAGGTTCGATAGACCCTCCATCCTCAAAGTGACATAGATTCATTATTGCCGCTACGGATTACTTCTCTAATTGGGCATAAGTAGTGACATTATAATGGTTACACCACAATATGTTCGACAATTTTTTAAGAGCCAAATTGTCTATCATTTTGTTGTACCACTCAGAGTGATTTCTGATAATGGGATATCGTTCAAGAGCATAAAGATCAACAACTTCATCAAAAGATATGAGATAGACTAGTGGTACTCTACAATTTACTATCCTAGGTCAAACAAATTAGTCAAAGTCTTTAACAAGATGCTTGTACAAATTTGAATGAAAACATTGGACAAAAATAAAAGAAATTGGCATAATAAACTATTAGAAGCTTTGTGGGCCTACTGAACAACGTTTAGAACTCTCACTCAATGTACACCTTACGTACTTGTGTACGAGTCTGAGGCTGTACTGCAGCTGGAGGTTCAGACATCGTCTCTCAGAGTTGCCATCGGCAACCAAATTATAATCGAGGAAAGTGCAAAAGTTATACTTGAATAATTGGAAAGTCTCGAGGGAAAATGACTAGAATCACAACAACATTTGGTGCTCTACCAAGCAAGGATGGTGTGGGCTCATGACAAATTGGCCCGCCTGAGGGTGTTCAAAATTGGTGACATTGTTCACATTCTCAAGAGACCTATTCTTGCACACTGCAAAATGGGTGAAAATTTTGAAACAAATTGGGAGGGACCATTCATCATGAAGGAAATTCACTTGGGAGGAGCTTACCAGTTGGTGGATTTCTGAGGCGAAAGACCTATGCTGTCGGTCAATGGTCGCTACTTGAAGATATATTACCCAACGCGACACTGCTTAAAACCAACCTTTTTGAAATATTAATTATTCTCGGGTTATTTATTTGGCCAAACATCTATGACTGGGTCCAAAATTTTATAATAAATTAACCTCAATGAAATGAAAATTTTGGATTTTGGTCACTTTATTTCCCTTCTTCTGTTTTTGATGTTGAATTATTAAAATTAAATTAAATTTAATTAAACTAAATTACATAAATGAAATTTGCACATGTATAAATTAAAATTTTTGTTTAATAAGTGCTTGATTTTTTGTTCTTGTAAATGTTGAATTTCAGCTCGCTGTCTGTAGAGACATCTCGGGATGAAAGCTGAATTTTCCTTTTAAAGATAGCTTAAATCTCATACAGAATGAAGAAAGGGCAGCTTAGGATGGCATAATAGAATTTGATGGACTTTGGTAAGGTAAATGTAAACTATGAAGGTCCCCTGATGGACATAGTCAGTTGTCAAGAAAAGGAAGGTTTACCATCACTAGTAAGAAGAATACAATAACACAATAGAATTCGATGGAGGGGACTAGTTGCTTACCTTCCATGATAACTGCACCAACAAAGGATCTAATTGGTGTCGATGAAGAAAGGGTGTCGGATGCACCATTAATAAGGACAAGTTGCTAATCGCTGCAAACACACAGCCTCTCTACATGAAGAAAAAAGATGCCTAAAGGAGGTAGAAAATACACGCACCCTGATTCCCGAGGGGTAAAATTTATGATCCTTGCATGAGAGAGACTTCTACTAGTCCTCCTGCTATAGAGGACGAGTCTGAGTTTCCTACATGGTAGATACTACCAGCAGTACCAGATGAACTTTACAAGGGTTACCCAATGTGCAACATCAAAGTTATTATTCAAGCATCAACTAGAGGAACATTCGTGGAAAGGCTGACCTACAATTTTTTCACTTAGACCACTACAGTCTTTTTGAGGATTTCATAGCCGCTGACATGGGATGTCAGGAGACAGTTTGCCCGAATACTGAGTTGTATATTTCATTACCTATGGAACCAAGTCAGACATGGTATCCTACAAATGTGGTGATGAACGAGCCGCCTCGACAATCTCAAAGGATCCTCACAGCAAAACGGGAAAGGAAGAATAGTGTTAAAAGACAAGAATTTGAATTATATGAAGAAATACAAGAAAATTTTGTCAATATTTTGGAATTCTTGGAGTTGTATACAGGAGTCTTCTCTTAAAATGATGAAAGAAGAATTCTAGACTGCATTTTTTGACCAGAGAGACAAAGGTCATGCAAATATGCTAAGGGAAAGAACTTATTCAGAACCACAAAAGTGGATGCGCAGAAAGGGCAGAATAACCATCCAATGTGGTTGTTGCTACAATTTCACCAAAGATAGGCAAGGGAACCCCTCAGGTATCTTAAGAAATGATGAGGTGGATTTGATGCCTTCTAAAATAAGAAGAATGATCAAGAGGATGGATAGATGGAGTATACTACCAGCTGATTGCAGTCCAAACAGTTGCATAATCAACATATATGATGAAGGGTTTTGTATCCCCCACACAAAGATCATCATGATTTTGTGAGGCCCTTTTGCACAGTGTCCTTCATGAGTAAGTGCACATATTGTTTGAAAAAGAAATCAAAGTTATCAACACTTGGGAGTTCAAAGGATTCGTTAGGATTCCATCACCAATGGGTTTAGTACTAATCCTCAAAAGAAAATGGAGCAGACCTCACCAACCACTGCATTCCAGGGTTACAACACCATAAAGTATCTGTGACATTCAGAAGGATGGATAATAACAAGATGACATATGGGTTATAACTAGATCCAGCGCTAGAGAAGTTGTGCCTGTACGAGCTATGAGATGGTTGCACCTCTAAGTATATGTAAAAGAAATTCTTGTCCTGGAGCGTAGCTTAGTAGGTTAGCTTGATCAGGAGCTCATCCCTCAGAGGACATATAGACATTTTTGTCACATTTTGTACTACGTCAGAGCAACATAAATGATATGTATTCAACATATGATGTTTCAGATGTATCAAGCTTAATTGTTTATTTTGATGCTTTCAACATGTACTTAGTATGTAACAGCTGTTTGGAGTAGATTAATGAAATTTCTTTCAATTTTCAACAAGTTTGTCAAATTGACCTTTTGTACGATTAATAAAGAGCTGTGGAACCATACGTGGTTCTAAATTATAATCAACGAAGAACAATATAACAAAAGTTTGATGTTAAAATTTAAACTTTTTTTTGAAAATCAACCAATGAAAATTTAATTTTTTTTTTTGAAAATGTACTTTGAAAATTAAATTTGATAAAGGCAACAAGAAAAGAAAAAGATGAAATTTGCTAAATTTGTCTCTCTCGAGTTTGAGGGTTCATACTTTTATGCTCACGCAACACGACTATCCTTGTCTGCACCAAGTTATTTAGATTTTCCTGGAGTTTCAGAATCTGCACAAAATCTTATAAATTTTCCTCTCCAATGTCAATCTTCACATGTCAAATATCTATGAAATTAACACCACAAATTCTCTGTTGTTCTCAAGTTCAGTAACGATATCCATATATATTTTCCGGCTAGCTTTTGGGTTGGATGTGAGTCCCAGCACTTTCCTCCACAACGTACCAGATATTTCCTTTGTCACTATTTGGGTTACACATGAGTCCCAGAGGTTTCCTTCCTAGCGTAACAAATAAATTTTTCCGCTACTTCTTGGGTTGGATGTGAGTCCCAGCGCTTTCCTCCCCAACATAGCAGATATTTCACTTGTCACCATTTGGGTTGGACATGAGTCCCAGAGCTTTCCTTCTTAGTAAGACAAATATACTTTCTAACTAACTCTTGGGTTGGATGTGAGTCCCAAAGCTTTCCTTCTTAGTAAGATAAATATACTTTCTCACTAACTCTTGGGTTGGATGTGAGTCCTAAAGCTTTCCTCCCAACATAGCAAATATTTCCCTTATCACATTTTGGTTTGGATATGAGTCCCAGAGCTTGCCTTCTTAATGAGACAGATATATTTTCTGGCAATATTTTGGGTTGGATGTGAGTCCCAGTGCTTTCCTCCCCAACGTAGCATATATTTCCCTTGTCACCAATTTGGTTAGATACTAGTCCCAGAACGTTCCTTCCTAACGTTACATATATATTTTCTCGCTACCTCTTGGGTTGGATGTGAGTTTCAGCACTTTCCTCCCCAACATAGTAGATATTTACCTTGTCACCATTTGGGTTTTATATGAGTCCCAGACCTTTCCTTCCTAGCGTGACAGATATATTTTCTCGTTACCGCTTGGGTTGGATGTGAGTCCAAGTGCTTTCCTCCAAAACGTAACAGATATTTCCATTGTCACCATTTGGGTTGGATATGAGTCTTAGAGCTATCCTTTCTAGTGTGACTGATATTTCCCTTGTCACCATTTGGGTTGGATATGAGTCTCAGAGCTTTCCTTTCTAGCGTGACAGATATTTCCCTTGTCACCATTTTGGTTGGATATAATTTCCCATTACCTATTGGGTTAGATGTAAGTCCCAGTTCTTTCCTCCCCAATGTAGCAAATATTTCCATTGTCATCTTTTAGTTCGGATATGAGTCCCAGAGCTTTCCTCCCTAATGTGACCCAGATCTTCAAGATAGGTTTAAGACCAAATATAATGGAGTAAAGCATCCTATTGTTAAATCTTCGAGATAGGTTTAAGAACACCTTAAAAGGATTAAGTCATCCTATTCTCAAATCTTTAAGATCAGTTTAAGACTACCTTAAATGGAGTAAGACATCCGATTCTCTAAACATATCTTTTGAGATCGGTTTAAGACCACCTTAAATGGAGTAAGGTATCCTATTCTCAAATCTTTGAGATCGGCTTTAGACCACCATAAATGAAGTAAGGCATTTGATTTTCCATCCATATCTTTGAGAGAGGTTTAAGACCACATTAAATGGAGTAAGGCATCCTATTCTCAAATCTTCTAGATTAGTTTAAGACCCCCTTAAATTGAGTAAGGCATCTTATTCTCTACCCATATCTTCAAGATAGGTTTAATACCACCTTAAATGGAGTAAGGCATCCTATTCTCAAATCATCGAGAATGATTTAAGACCACCTTAAATGGAGTAAGACATCTGATTCTCTACACATATCTTTCAAGATTGTTTTAAAACCACCTTAAAGGGAGTAAGGCATTTGATTCTCTACCCATATCTTCGAGATTGGTTTAAGATCACCTTAAATGGAGTAAGGCATCCTATTCTCAAACCTTTGAGGTCAGCTTAAGACCACCATAAATAAAGTAAGCCATTTGATGCTCTACCCATATCTTTTGAGATTGGTTTAAGACCACCTTAAATGGAGTAAGGCATCCTATTCTCAAATCTTTAAGATCAGTTTAAAACCACCTTAAATGGAGTAAGGCATCTGATTCTCTACCAATATCTTTGAGATAGGAATAAGGCCACCTTAAATTGAGTAAGGTATCCTATTCTCATTCTTTGAGATCGGTTTAAGACTACCTTTAATGGAGTAAGCCATCTAGTTCTTTACCCAAATCTTTCGAGATAGGTATAAGGCCACCTTAAATGGAGTAATTTGAAACCCTTTTTCTAATCCCAAGTGAGAGTTTCAACTCCTTCGTTTCGATCAAACATTCACTTGCTAATTCCCCAGTAGAAACAACTATCACTCAATTCTACTCTTCGTTGTAGGTTTGTTGTCTTAGAAGTCTGTTTTGGTTTTATTGATCTCCTCATTCAACGCCAATACGTGCGGTGTGCTTTCCCGACACACCGCACCGATTAGGGGTCCATTTGTTGACCTCAATTTTGGTTGATTTTTAGATTTTCTTCTTTAGTAGCCTAGGGTTCAGCCATAGGACTTTTATATAGGCTATTCCTAGAGGACTAGAAAAAGAACCCTCATCATTAGAAATTCTACACTATTTTCTGGTCAACTTGAAGTTCCACATATTGGTCCTAACCTCTAGCACTTAGTAGGTGGGGTTAACATGGTGGAGCTAAAGGAGAGTTCCCATATGATGGTTAAGCCTTAGAATTAAGCCTGGTGCTCTGGTCTAGGTTAGGATAGCTTGCACATACTACACTTTCTCACACACCCCAAACCCTAAGACCCTTTGATTTGGTCTCCTGACTCCTTTTGGAGAGCACATATGTGTGGACCTATAACCCTAGTCCTTGGTTAAGAGGGTTAGGATGAGCATATTGAACATCCAAAATGAATCCTCATATGGCTCCTATTGGTTTGGCATGGCTTCATAGCTTACTTGCCCATCTTAGCCCAAAATCACCAAATTACCAAAATATCTATACAACCCGAATTTCGCCAAAAATCCCAAAATTGTCCAAAACACCCAAATTTGTCCAAAAGTCATTTCAAATCACTCAGCACTATCTATATTGACTAAAATTCACTAAAACACCCAAATTCCCAAAATACCCCCAAAATTTTCAAAATTACCAAAATTTTCCTCACTAACCAAAAATTCCAAAACTTTCAAAAAATTTTCAAATCATTTGAAATTTTCCTAATTTCAATTTTGAAACATCACATTGACCCATTTTGACCAAATTAGCCTAATTTGAACAAATTGACCCAATTTGACCAAAAGCCCCAAATTGCCCTTAATGGCCCAATTTCCTCAAATTAGCCTCAATCGTGACCCAATTAACCCCAATCCTGCTCAATTTTAATTTCAAATTAAAATTAAATATCCCTAATCCTAATCTAAACAAAACCCATGCCCAATTTGACCCAATTTCAAGCTCAATTTCACCCAAACCCATGTCTAACAAAATGTCTAACAAAAAATTCATAAATTGACTCTATGTCCAAATTCCACCAAATTGGCCTTCCAATTCAATCCAAAATCTCTTGAAATCCTTTTTCAAAACTCTTCATGACATCTCCCTATACCAACATAAATATTTGATTGACCCAAACTTTGAACCAAATTCACCCCTAAATTTAAAAGCCTAAGCCCACCACATTTAACTGCAAAAGCACAAATCCAAAGCCCACATGTCTCTTCCCATCATCCATTTGATTAGATGAAGCCATACTCCCTGAAATTCATAATTTCATCACACCAAATCAATGCTCAAGAAAAACTCCACAAAAGTATCAGAAATCCAAAAAACCCTTTTCATGCAAATTCACCATGCCAAAAGAAAGCCATGAAGTCATTCCCAAGCCATAGGTGAGCCATGTAAGCTTTGCCACCTCACCAAGCTATTAATGGCAAGAGGACAAGCCACTTTCATGCCTCCTTAAAAAGGTTTTAAATCTTGTAATGACACACTTAAACCTATGCTTAACCTAAATCCTTTGGATGGAGGCCCCTCCACATCATTTTAGCTGGCTCACCTGGCCTTGATCAGCCATGAGGAGTCACCCAAGCTATTTCCATAAGGCTAAACCCAAGCTTAACCCAATCAAGCCTAAAGCACTTTCCATTTAAATTAATCATATTTACAAATGTCAACCTCAAATTGACTGCACCATGACCTAACCCTGACCTCCCTGAGTCAGATGGTGACCCCTCCTTAGCCGACCGACCACCTTAGATGCCAAAAAATTCAAATCAAACAACTCCAGCTAAGCTAAAACTTTAAATTGTACCCAACAAAGCTGGGTCATTCCAATTGAATTTTTTCTCTTTTCTTTCCTCCACCCAGCCATGGTGGCCTCTTCTCCCCCCACTATTTAGACTCACCCTCCACGAACAAGGGGGGAGAGCATGAAATTCCTTGGGAGACTCTACCAAATTGCTCCTAGAGCTTCTTGAAGGCCTCTTGAGTTCAATTCAACCATCTTGTAGCCCTCAAATCTACTGCTTGAGCTCAATTTTGGAGCAAAAAATCAAGCCCAAAATAGGACATCTCTCTAAACTCTACCAAAGTCAAATTAATTGCACCCATCCCCTGAGTGAGAGAAGAAGATCCCCCATAAAAGCTCAATCACCAAACCACCCTAAGGTAGACTTTGATAAACACCCAAAATCAGGCTTGTTCGATTTCATACCTAGGCAGTTCACCATGGCCCAAGGCTTCATCTAGGAGCTCTCTTGACCTAAATTAAGCTTTTGGAAGCACACAATGGAGGCCACACCTAACATAAACCGAGTTTATTTTAATTCTTCATGTTTATAGACTTGATTTAAGTCTTGATTAACCATGTGAATATGTTCTCCTAGTGGAGACGAGTCGATAGGAACAAACCTCAGTTAAATTGGTTGAGTATCAAGAGAGATATTAAGGTTTGTAGTTGCAGGGCTCTCAAGCTATGAATTTAGGGATGATGAGCAGATGTCATCCATTTCCACGTGTATTGGATAGAAGATGAGATGACACCGGATGGATGGATGGAATGGAACAACGGGACGTGTGGCAGCTGACTCAGACGGCGATGCCGAACCAAAAGACACCATGTGGAAAGTTTGGAGATGATGAGGATTACGTGGCGTTTCATGGTTTAAATAGAAAAATAGGGACTTTCTTTATTTATTTGATGACCAGAACTTTAAAAATCCATAACTTGGTGTAGAAAAATCATAAAAATAAAATAAAAATACCTTCTTGCTCAGTAAACAGAGGAGAACAATATGGAAATAGTTTCATGTTTGTTTGATGCATGTAAGATGTTAAATTAATTAAATGATGTATTTTTTATTTGGATTCTCCATTTGCATAAACATTTCACCAACACTTGATTTTTGGAGTTTTGGTTCTCTCTATCATGAGGGATCTTCCCTGATTTTCTTAAGGTTAAGGGAGATCTTTAGGCAGAGATCTCCTTTTTTCAAGTGTGTCATGCCTATTTTTATAAAATAATTATAATAATTAAAATATTGAAAAAATACAAAACTTTCTTTGGTAGGTTCACTTTGGTTAGAGGACCCTAAAAAAATATAAACTCGGTTTAAATGATTAAAAATAATCCTAATTCTCACTAACCCCTAAAAATGAAATAAAATTAAATTGGAGTAAATATAATGTAAATGGCATAAAAATTACTCTCCACTGAAATTTAATATCAGAGGAGTGTCCCATAAAAAATTTCAGGTGAATTGGAATTAATTTGACCATTAAAATGGATTAATTATATGGAATGACATTTTTGGCACTAAAATAATTATAATAATCTAAATACAACTCAAAAAATCACCAAATTTGTTTTAGGCGCTCCTTGTGACAAGAGGAACCTAAGAAAAATAATATTATAATTAAAATAAATACTTCATTTTAAGTTATTTTTAACCATTTAAATAATTAAAAAATAATTAAAAATCAAAAAAATTACAAAACTGTAAAAACATACTAAAATATTACATTTGGCATCCTAATCACTTTAGTCCAATAAAAATAATTTTCTTAATTTTCTAAGTCAAGCTATTAATTTTTGAAGGGTTAAAAATGAATTTTCTTTAATTTTCTATTAAAATAATTCTAATAAATAAAATATAAATAAAAAAATATTTAAATTTTTTCTTTGGATACCTTGAACTCAGAGAGATTTAAGAAAAATATAAAACATAATTTTCCATTTAAATAATATTTTATGTTTAACTAATACTAGAAAAAAAGACATTAATTCTAAAAATAATGATTATCTAATTGAACCTAATAATAATATTTTATAATATTTTATGTTTAACTAATATAAAACATAATTGTCCTTTTATCTAGTTGAACCTACAATAATTTTCTTAAAGGTGGAAGTGTTGTTTTGGTTCAGTTATTAAATTTTAATTGAAAATCCCTATTTTTACATTAAAATAATTATAAAATTAAATAAATTCAGAAAAATCATATTTTCTCCTCTGATGTTTTAATTAATCCATGAGTGGAGTAAAATAAAAATTTTTAAAGTCATTTGAGTTTGATTTAATGAATAATGTGCTGTTAAGGCCTTAAGGGCAAAAGGGGAATTTTGGAATTTAAGCCTTAAATAATATTTAGGCCTAACCAAAGGGCAAATGGGTAATAAATTATCTTAATTGATTTATTTTAATGATTGAAACATGAAAGGGATAAATGATAGCAACCAATCTCACTTTGATCTCATTAAGGATAAATTTATAATTTTTTGCATGGATGAAATTTGGAAGAATAATTAAATAAGAAGACATTAAGGTGAGGGGTTTGACTTTGGAAGATTGTAAGCCACTAACTTAAAACCCCAATCAATGGATATAAAATGATTTATGATTCTTGATAAGGATTAATAGTATAATTATTTAAATTTTCTTAAATTCAATTACAAATCTACCTATTAAGTTTTAAGGGCTTAGTAGTGAATTAGGTTTGATCAAAGTCTTGTCTATTGAGTTACAAGATGACCTATAAATAAATTGGAATATTTTCAAAACACTTCAAGCCCATCTTTAAAACCAAATCGACTAAGTTACTTAATTAAGCTAAATTCTCCTAAGGCCCTTTTATCCGTATAATTCATAAGTGAAACATCAAGTGATAATTACCCTACTTAAAGGGATAATCAAAAGGATAATCAAAACAAAGGTTCATTGAGCATAAGGGTATGGATTGGGTGAACCATATAGCAAACATAATAAGACCAAAATGAACTCAAGACGATTTGAGGGACTCTGAAATGTCTAGGGTATTGCCCCAGACCTTTCATAATCCTTTGGGGATCTCACAGGACTCTTGGACTTACTATGATTTGCCTAATGGAATAATCTCTAAAGATGAACAAATTGGACCCACTAGGATATGATATAGGTTCTAGTAGACACACCTCAACCCTGTGTTCTCTTCTTCTCCTGCAAAATTTTATATATGCCTTGCAAATACTGACCTTTCAGGTGGAGGAACAGGAAGAATCGATAGGTATGCTTTTATGTTATTGCATTGCAATTTACTTTTTTTGCACCACTTGTTCCCTGCTTATAAACTTGCATGTTAAGCAACAAAGTCACCCTGCATATAAAAACTGAAACTTTTAGGATAACCACAAAATTGAAACCAAAATAAAATCTAAAAACTAAAGCAAGGTACAATTCACCACCACAATAGTTAAAATATAAGACAATACAAAATTTAATCACAAACAAAACAAAACAAAAATTACACTAAATTAAAATGCCTCTATCAGATGATCAGGTTTCCCACAGAGGAGTTAACCTATGGTTTATAATGAGATTTTCCTCGGTCTAAATGAAAGTATGAAACTCATTAAGTTGAGCTTAATAAATTTAATTAGACTCAGTGAATCTGAAAGAAAATAGTGGTACCGGAACAAGGGAACCGTTGTCGCTCTAATCAACTTTAACAACCCCCATAATATTTAAATAACCATAAACTTTATGAGCAATTGATTTGACATCAAGACTCGTCATATTAGAAAACTTAAATTTGCTACGACGAGGAGCTTGGAGCTAGAAAAATGGGTAGCATGACCATTTTCAACAACAAAACATGTTTACACCAGCTCAACCATTCTTTAGGATTAAACGACGAAGCCATAGAATTTCAAGGTTGTCCGCCTAGTGTGACATAAATCCTCACTTTTGCTTTAGGCCTTTTTATAACCTTGTTATACAATATAAGCCCTAACTCATTTTAGGATTCCGAGGTTGTTGTTTGTTACAGCCTAAATCCTCACATCGTCTATGTTATTTGTGTGATCGTTTCACATAAATGTAAGCCGTAATTAAAAAAATTGGTAGGATGAAAAAGTTAAATATTTCTCCTCTAAATTGGAGTCAAACATTAGCATATCTTTGAAAGTTATTGAGGTTCTCCTCAGCATCTATGACATCCCCTAGTTCTTTTCCTTTGTATTATAAAATTGAAAGTTCTAAATAGCCATTCCCTTTTCACACCTCTTTTTTTGAACTCTCAAAAAATCATATCCTTTGAAATTCTTGAAGATAATACCTGGTGATTTTTATCGAGAGTTTTCTTAGGTGACTTCGGTTATCTAAGATATAATTAACATAATGGCTTGCCTTTATAGGAAACTTTAACGAACCCAAATAAATATAAACCCTATTTAATTTTTTGTATTAAATAGGGGAACTTGTCAATCAACATAAAATGTTTTTGCAGACCAAACAGATGTCATATATTTTATAGTCTATTCGATCGAGCCTCACGCTCAAGTCTTCAGTTTTTCTTTCTGGATAGATACATAACTGGAGGAGTAGTACTCGTTCAGCAAAAATTTGAAGGATATGGGATCAGTTTGATTTCATATTTTTCTAAACTTATATATATATATATATAAATTAAAGTGTCCCTCCGAAGCAGGTGACGAGATTTCCATTCCGACGACTGATAGCTTCCATAGGACGATGCACCCTAAAATTGTGTCGATAGCAGGTTTATTGGAGACATGAAAACAAAATTTTGCTATAGCTTTCCTTTGCATGTTATAGGGCGTGCTAACTAGGTTTTGTAGGATGACATTCAGAAGCAAAATTTTAAGACAACTAAACTAAAACCAAAACAAAACTAAATGACATGACATGAAGTTAAAAAAAACCAAACCTTTAGGATAGAATCAGATTCTTAGAAATCTATTACCGTAGGAATAAACATTTTGTGTTTATTTCCTTGACCTTGACATTTTAAGAAGAAAGGGTGTTAATGTTAATTAAGAGTTTTTTTTAGGTAAATTTAGAATTGTCTATAATGTAATTAACTATAGCAGCTTGCTCCTATAAAGAGAAAGAAGACCTCAAAATAGGTGATACACCTAAAATATTTGGTTATTTAATTTTCATGTGGTTTTTCTGTATATGAGAAACCATTTCTCTATAATGTTCACCACAATGAAAAATCCTTTTAACATTTCTTTTCTCATGTTCTCTATTCAACCCTTCTCCTTCTTTCTCCTAGTTTCTTAAAATCTTGAAATCCTTGACATGATTTAAGAGAATAAGTTAACTGGAGTTTAAGAAAATACAAATAGATAAACAAAGTTGTGACTCCTTTCATCCAAAAGACATACATCCGACAAAGTTGCGACGGTCGTGAATGACGAGTTTCGGGCTGTGACAAGAGAGTGGTGACTCCGCTGAGAAGGTTTTCTCTCCTCATCTATCATTAAATCGTTCGTTCTTCATACAAAAATATTTTATCATTTGACAAATAGAATTATTTTTCCTAAATTTTAAATAAATGACATTAAGAGTTAAAATGATTTAACATTCTCAGATAATCTTAATTTTGACTTATAGAATTATCTTTCCCAAATTTTAACTCTACAGCATTAAGAGTTAAAATGACTTGGCATTCTTTGATAGTCTATCTTTTGAAAGATAGAATTATCTTACCCAAATCTTAACTCCTGGAGATTAAGACTTAAAATAACATGACATTCTATGATATTCTGTCTTTTGACAGATAGAATCATCTTACCCAAATTTTAGCTCTGTGACATTAAGAGTTAAAATAACATGATATTCTAAGGTATTCTTTCTTTTGACATAAAGGATTATCTTACCCAAATTTTCACTCTGTTAAATTATGAGTTAAAATAAAAAGACATTCTAAGATGTTTTATCGTTTCACAAATAGAATTATCTTACCCAAAATTTAATTCTTTGACATTAAGAGTTAAAATAACATGACATTCCAAGATATTATATCTTTTGACAAATAAGATTATGTTACCCAAATTTAAAATTTTCGATAATAAGAGTTAAAATAACATGACTTTCCAAGATATTCTATCTTTTGACAGATAAGATTATCTTACATAGATTTTAACTCTTTAAGATTAAGAGTTAAAACAACATGCCATTCCAAGATATTATATCTTTTGATAGATAAGTGTATCTTACCCAGATTTTAACTCTTCGACATTAAATGTTAAAATAACATGACATTCCAAGATCTTGTATCCCTTGACAGGTAAGATTAACTTACCCAAATTTTAACTCCTCGATAATAAGAGTTAAAAGAACATGATATTCTAAGATATTCTATCTTCCGATAGGTAAGATTATCTTGCCCTAGATCTGACATTTTACCTAAATTTTAACTTTACGACATTCAAAGTTAGAATGACATGACATTCAAAGATATTCTATCTTTTGATAGGTAGGATAATCTTACCTAGAGATGAAATTCTAAGATATTTTTTCTTTTGACAGATAGGATTATCTTACCCAAATTTTAACTCTAAGACATTAAGAGTTAAAATGACATAACATTATATGATATTCTACTTTTGACAAATAGGATTATCTTATCCAATTCTTAACTGTGACATTAATAGCTAAAATGACATGACATTCTAAGATATTCTATCTTTTGACAGGTAAGATTATCTTTCCCAAATTTTAACTCTACGACATTAATAGTTAAAATAACATGACATTCTAAGATATTCTACCATTTGACAGATAGGATTATCTTACCCAAACTTTAACTCTAGTACATTAGGAGTTAAAATGACTTTCCAAAATATTCTATATTTTGACATATAGGATTATTTACCTAAATTTCAACTCCGTGACATCAAGAATTAAAATGACCCTAAATTTTAACTCTACAACATTAAGAGTTATATTGACATGACATTCCAAGATATTCTATCTTTTGACAAATAGGATTATTTTACCTATATTTTAAGTCTACAACATTAAGACTTAAACTGATAAGATAATTAAAGATTTTCTATCTTTTAACATATAAGATTATTTTATCCAAATTTTAACTCTATGACATTAAAAGTTAAATTGATAAGACTTTCCAAGATCTTCTACCTTTTAAAGGATAAGATTATCTTACCTAAATTTTAACTCTTTGACATTAAGGGTTAAAATGACAAGAATTTCAAGATATTCTGTCTTTTGACAGATAAGATTATCTTACCCAAATTTTAACTCTGCGACATTAAAAGTTAAAAAGTTAAAATGACAGGACACTTTAAGATATTCTATCTTTTGATAGATAAGATTATTTTAGATAGTTTTTAACTCTTCGACATTAAGGGTTAAAATGACGAGACATTCTAAGATATCCTATCTTTTGGTTAATAAGATTAACTTACCCAAATCATAACTCTTGACAGTAAGAGTTAAAATGATAAGATATTCTAAGATATTCTATCTTTTGATAGATAAAATTATCTTATCCAAATTTTAACTCTTCAACTTTAAGAGATAAAATGACATGGCATTATAAGATTTTTTATCATTTGACAGATAGAATTATCTTACTTAATTTGAACACTTTGACAATAAGAGTTATCCATGACATTTGTGATAAACATACCATACAAACATTCTATGAAATTTATGACAGACATTTAATGACATACACAACAGACATACCATGACATTCAGAATAAACATTTCATGACATCCACATAAGACATTTCATGACATCCACAACAGGCATTTTTTGACATTTACAACAGACATTCTATTACATCTATGACAAATATTCCATGACATTCACAATGAACATTCCATGTCATTTATGACAGACATTCTGTGTTATTCACAACAGACATTCTATGACATTTACGAAATATGTTCCATGACTTCAATGACTGACATTCCGTGTTATTCACAACAGACATTCTATGACATTTATGAAAAATATTCTACGACAACTATGACTGACATTCTATCACAATACAACAGATATTCTATTACATTCTCGACATACATTTACGGCATACATTCCACGTAATCTATGACAGATACTCTATGAAATCTATAACAAACATTTTATGACAATCATTACATACATCTACGACATAGATTCCATGACATCTATGATAAATATTCCATGACATCTATGTTAAACATTCCAATAAACATTCCATAAAATCCATGATAGAAAAAAATTCCATGATATCTATGACGTACATTCTTTGATGCCTACCTATGACAAACAGATATTTCATAATATCTATGACAGACAGACATTCCATAATATCTATCACAAACAAACATTCTATGATATTTAAGATAGACATTCCATGATATCTATGACAGAAAGTCTATGATGCCTACCTATGACAAACATTCCATCATATCTGTGATAAACATTCCACAATATCTATAGCTGACATTTCACAATGACAAGACAGAAATGACAAAACATGACAAACTCCCAGTTTACAAAATAAATCTAAAACAATTTGACATTGTACGTTTTTCATAAATTACCAAAACAATTGTGATGGATAGTTGAACTATGATCTTTTCTTACGCCTAAGGTTCTGGTATATTAAACAATCAGCAATAGAAAGACAATCAAGAAAGGAGTAATCCAAGAAAAACATTCTGACATTTTGACAAAAAAAAATGAAATATGTGATTTCAGGGGGAAATGAAATTAATGCCCTAATAATTGGGTCGTTTACTTTAATAAATCTTAAGACCAAGTCTTAAGGAAATTTCAGAAATAAAATTTTGTGATTAAAATAGAAGTAAATATCTGAGGATGTTATAAGTCTTTTAATCTCATGCTAAATGATTGGGTCCTAGCTTTCGAGTTAGTTATAATATCTTTTAATTTATCTTAAGAGGCATTTAAGAATTATTAATTTGGAAAGTTTGGACATTCAAAACCCTTAAATATTTTCCATCAGATATAGTAATTCTATGAGAAAAAAACTTGAGGGGAGCATAAAATCAAAAATTGGTGTTTGAATTCAGACATTCAAAATCTTTAAAATGCTCCACCATATATAGTAAAGAAACTTGAGGTGAGCATAAAATAAAAAATTTGTGTTCACACATTCAAAATCTTTAATAAGCTTCACAAAATATAGTAATTTATTGAGCAAAAAGCTTGAGGTGAGCATAAAATTTAAAATTGGTGTTCGGACATTCAAAATCTTTAATATAGTCCATCAGATATAATAATTCCTTTAGAAGAAAATTGATGTGAGCATAAAATCAAAAATTAGTATTTGAATTCATACATTTAAAATCCTTAAAATATGCTTCACTAGATATAGTAATTCTCTAAGAAAATGCTTGAGGTGAGCATGAAATCAAAAATTAGTGTCCAAACTCTCCCCTAATTAATAAAACTTGAAAAACTATCTTAAGAAAATTCTCCCGATAATATATTCAGGAGAAAAAAATAAGTGATCTTGCCTTTTGGTCAACTATTAATTAGCTCAAACATATCTTTAGAATATAAAAATATTATTATCATGTAATCAATTTTCTTAAATCTACCTAGACCCAGAAGGAGGGAACTAATGTAAAAGACTGAGTTATTAACAAATTAATTAAAACTTTACTATGGATTCATATATTTCAATATCTGAAAGATCCAACTCTAATCTCAATTCATGAAAGTCAAAATAATTTATGGAAGACAATCCGAATAACCTTGACAAAAATAGTGGGCAGGCCCGTATGTAGTTGAAAAGACATATTCGGGAGGATCCTATCAATCGGACAATTGTCGAGGAAAAAAAATTTTGCCCCTAATCAGCAAGCAGTATTTGACATAAAAAAATAATAACCCGTTCGTAAATTGGGAAAAAAATGACCAAAATAAAAATGCCATCAACTCAAATTCATGGAACGACATAAAATTGATTCTTGATATTCACAAAAATAAATGAAAAACATGGGCAAAAAAAAAATTTATCTATAGATTTAAGCCTGAAAAACATTAAGAATCAAAACAAAGGATCTCTATGTGTTTTCCCACACATACTCTCATGCTATTGTATGTAAGATCTTCTTGACAAAGGATCATGGATTTCTTATAGCATTCTTGTTTTACTTTTGGCTAGGATCTCATTCCTCTGGCATTCCTCTCTAATGAAGTAGGGACTTGACATTTGACATCTTCGAGAGATGGTATAAGGCCGCCTATAATGGAATATGGCATTCACTCTCTCTCTCTCTCCTGCTATTGGATGTAAAACCTTCCTGACTCGGAAGTAAAGCTTTCCTTTGCTCTTCCTTTGGAATAGGATGTAAGTCGCATAGCTTTCCTCTTCCAATACCAACACTAGACATCATTAAGTAGTAGTGTAAGACCTCCTTAAATGAAATATGATATCCACTCTCTCTCTCTGTTATTTGATGTAAGACCTTCCTGACACAAAATTAAGGATTTCCTCTAGCACTTCAATTGGAATAGGATGTAAGTCGCATAGCATTCCTCTTCCAATACCGATACTAGACATCTTTAAGTAGTAATGTCAAACCTCCTTAAATGGAATATGATGACAACAACTTTATAAATTATTAAAATTACAAGAATTTGATACTACTGCTAGAAGATTTAATTCCCGGCAACGGCGCCAAAAACTTGACAGCGGTCATAGATTTGATAAAGAGGTGTATAAAATATTCAATAATTGCAAAGTCACACTTATCAATGTTAGTATACGTATCGCTCAAGTAATAAAGGGCTTTAACGGAGTCCTTGATATCGATCCCACAGGAAGTAATATTAGAGGCTACAAAAAAAGATTTTAGAAAATCAATACTTAATCATAATAATATAGTCCAAATTGCTTATCTGTCACTAATAGGCAATTGAAATAAATATGTAATTTTAATAACTCTTAAATAACTAATTCTACTAACTAAGTTTCTAATGTGAAGTTCAATAAATAAGAAATCATCCTTCTCCTTGTCAAGAAATTAAAGTGAATGGATAAAGTGAATTAGTTCAAATTGGATTGTGCTAAATAGGAGCATATCTGTTCATTACCCTTTGGTCCAGGCATGAAGAACATTGACTAATCCTATGCTTGTTTACTGAATCTACGGCTAGGCTGGGAGGATACCAGCTCTCACTTCGGAGCTCCCACGTTCCCCTCGCCTGAGAGCTAACATCTACACTTCAGCACCCAAACGATAGGACGGATTTTAGTCCGTCACTCTAAAATCTCCAATTCTACGCCCGATGATAATATTTCCCTATTTATTTGCACCCAACTTCCAAGGACTCTGACCTCTCTGAATCTTGGGTGTAATCTTCACTTTAGTTTTAAAACTCAACATATTTTAACAAATCAATTAGCCAGATTGAAAGTAAATTAAGATCAAAGTGAATCGCAATTTCCTTAACATTTTCATAGCTCAAACAATTCAAATCACCATTTCAAAAATCTTAAGATAAGGAGAAAGACTGAGAAAATTACTCAAAACTCATGGGGAAGTCACAACAAAACTCAGAATTCATATATAAAAGCAAATTCATATAAACTATGACAAGTAAATTGTAAATACAGCTAATTCCTCCCCAAGCAAAATCCTCGAAGTTCCTCTGAATCTCTTCCTTTCTTTAGAGTACACAGAATTCTTCTTCAAAATGGCTGTTTTCGTTTGTTTTTCTCTCTTTTATTTTATAAGGAGTCGCCAGCTTGTCGATCGTCGTGTACTTCCCATATTCGAATAAATCTCTCTTCAACTTCCTCTCTTCTACCTCTCTCTCTATTGTCAAAAGTTTTTTTTAAAGTTGTAGAAGAGTTTTCATAAGAGATTCCTAAGCATCCTCAAAAAAATTATCCACATTCAATGCACCTGTTGAGATAACCGTCGACGGCCTTCTAGAATTTTTAAATCTGAAGTCTTGGGAAAAACCCACCGTCAGCACCGTTGGGCTCGCCGTTGGAGCCCTAGTTCAAATGTTCAAATTTTGGTCCTTTTCGCTCCAAATTTGTTCCTTTTTGCATCTTTTTGATCCAATGGCCCTAATTCATCATTCCTACAACAAAACATCAAAACTACCTTTCTTTAAAGTGTAATATCATCAAAAATAGTGTAAAATAGATATGAAAATCTCAACATATTTTCTTTTGGTCATGGAAGTACAGCCTTGGACCCATACATAAGTGTGTAGGGTGTACATTGTGTTTGAGTTCTGAATGTTGTCTGGTAGGGCCAGAAAGCCACTAACAATTTATCATGCAATCCTTTTTTTTTCTTGACCAATTTCTTCTTTAAAATTTGCACGAAAGTTTTATTGAAGGCCTCGGCGAGTCTGTTTTTCCTTGGATAGTAAATTGTAGAGTATCTTTAGTTTATCCCACGTAGCTTGACAAATATGTTGATCTTCGTTATTTTTTAGGCTGCTCCATTATCTGAAATTATTCTACGTGGAACACCAAAAAGGTAGACAATATGATACCAACTCTTGATTAGACAACTCCTCAAGCTTCTCCTCACTTTTATATTTTTTTTTCTTTCTTTTCATTTGAATTGCTTTCAATCCTATATTTTTCTTTTTTCTTCTCTTCTGAGGGATTGTTGTCAATCTTTTCTTTTTCTTTTTCAAGTGAGGATTACTATATCTGGATAGTATTTAATGATTTTGAACATCACCTTTGTTTCCCTAAATTTGAACTCAAAGTATTTCCTTACCTTATAAATATTTCATAGCTTTTACTTCATTGGGCCCAAATCTTTTCTTCTAAATGGATTTCTAAGATTCTTAATATTTCAAAATATAGTTTCCTTTACTTTAAATAGTTAACTATAGTCTTATTCTCTTATACTAAATATCTTAATTTACAAAATTAATTTTTCTTACAAAAATATTCCTTTAAATACACCATAATATTTAAATATCTACAAAATATAGTTATTTGAATTAAATTCACTACAAAAAATCATATTAATAATTTTTGAAAATATTAAAATTTAGAACATTTAATAGTTAATCTTTTCTTTCCTCCCCCAAACTTAAATTTTTCAATATGGAATGATACAGGTAGAAAGAAAATTCTAAATATAAATCATACCTCAGTTTTTGCGGAGCCATGTCAATCTAATCAAAATTATAAATCATACCTCAATTGTTAGACATTTTCATCATTCTGAAATTTTCAGTCCTTCTCAAAATTTTTACTTCAACTGTTCTGTAATATCATGAGCTTTCTATAAATATAAATCATTAGAGAATTTGCTGGGTAATGAAACTTTGAAATAAGTACAAAACTAAAAATTATACAATTTGCAACAGCCTTATTGGTGGTATAGCAGAAGTTTTCCCCCCTCCGTTTGGTAATAACTCGTTTAATTTTTCCTCCCAAACTCTCAAAACTAGATCTTGTATACATTTCTTCCCTTCAAATACAAAAATAAATCTCGACTGAGCTTTCGCATTGACGAAGAGAGACTCGCCAAACTCAAGTCGCTTCTTTTGTTTTAGAGCCATGTCAATCTAATCAAAATTATAAAAAAATTCAAAAATACACTTCAAATACTCAAATAATGGCTTGCAAGAGTGACTCATAGAGTTGAAAACTAAATTCCATGAATTTCTTCTAAGTATTTTCTTCACATTCTCAAATTTTTCAGATCTTCTCAATGTAGAAGAAATTCAAGGTGAAAATCAAATATTTTTAGGTTGGAGTGAAGCTCTTACCAAGAGATGATAAAATGTGGTGTCTAAATGCTTTGAAATTGCCCCCAAATCAAAGATCTTCAAGCTCTAAATTGAAATTTTTATTTTTTAAGAGGAAGAGGATGATGAATAGTGACGGCTGACTGGTCAAAATTACGACTAAAAGTGTTTTTTTGGGATCTTGCCGTCGGCGTGGTCTTCGACGCCGCCAGCGAGCTTTATTGAATTAATAGACTAAATCTCAGGAAAAATTCACCATCAGCGGCGTCGATGGCGCCATTGGTGAGATTTTCAAAATTGGTTCAGTTTCAAGATTTTTGTGATTTTGATCAATTTCAAGCCTCGACGACATCTGTTCAATCATTATAGACATAAATTTTAAGTGATTAAATGATGTACTAACAAAAAATAAACATTCACAACACAAAACATTATAAATATATATAAATTCCAAGGGTTACAATAAACGTTACACGACACACATAAGTTTGGTATTATCTTAACCTTTATACCTCAATTCAGCGTAGTAATCCAAGCCACAACACTCTAAACACTGAAAACAAGCATTGAGCACAACACCATTAAGACCATCAATCTCAACTATACTGAGATCTAAAGGCATAATTCTAAAGTAAAGTAAACACAAAGTTGAAATAATTTACACACATAGGCATATAGGTAGCAAGGTAAATCTACTACTCTTTCGATTCAGTGCTTATCTCTCCTCTGAGATCACCCACTGATTGAACATGAACGAAGAGGTTATAGAGGGGTCAGTATGGAAATTCTTTAGTAGATTCCTCTTCTATCAATCCCATCTTTCTTATCAATTGTATCCTATCGTATCAAACTTTCTTTGATATGTCCAGAGTGATCAAAATGCTCTTTCATCCTCCAGTTTAGATGATCAAAAAAATCAGAGATAAGAGATATTAATCAGAGATATTGTTAATTGCATTCATAACATTTTGTACCTCTTTCTCCAATTTCTTGATTCTACAAAGGATCACTAGTGTCTTGTCCTGAACTAAAGGCTAAATAGGAAGTGAATTCTGAGACGATTGATCTACAATAATAGTCATATCATTCTCATCTTCATTGGCTCGTAACCTCTCGGTTGGGTTGAAAGGATTCTAAGGTAGAAGTACCTTTTCCAATTTCTCATAAGGTACTTCAAAATGACTGCAGAGTAAGAAAATTGTTGAAGGATGTTCAAGCCCATAAGTTGATCCATGAACGATCAGGCCCAAAACAGACTTCATAATTATTGATCCAATATCAATCTGCAGTCCCATTTGGATACATTAATTCAGAATAGCACTTTCCTTAATAACTTTACCGATCTTCATTGTCGGTAATAGTTTTGCAGAAATGAATAAGTGCCAGTGTTTAGAAACGGGGTTTAGAAGTGTCGCAGAAAAACTAACTTACTTGTTTTCTCTCATTTCCCAGTCTTCAGTTTCGTCCATAAAATATTGGTAGATCTCATTCATCAGGTTTCTTGTCGGGAAAAAGTTGGAATAATGGCAGATAGGAACATTCTTGATCATATATAACTCATTAATCTATGCAGGAGTAAAAGTTATCCATGACGACTCCCTGTTTGATTCCATGAAAATTATCATAAAACTCCTTCACCACAGGAACAACTACGGTGGGGGGAGTTCATTACAGCACAACACTTCCCATCTTTGTCGCACGATCATCTCTTCAATTACTGTCGAAGGATTGTTCAATCCTCAATTCATGAATCCTCTTTCCTTGATTAATCTCCTCTTTGTTAGCACTTTTTTGAAGATTCACTGCGCCTTGGAACTAATGAACTTTCTCCGGTTGAACACTCGCAATCTATGGTTTCCAGGAGAATTGGACGCCATAGGGATGAATTTGGTGGAGTTTCAATTAATTTTCTTGGGAAATACAAACTTAAGAAACAAATTTGGAAGTTTACGAGGAGTAGATCTCGCCTAAAACTGCCAAAAACTTTCTTTTCAAACTCTGGAAACCGTCATCCCGCCATCCTCTCTGTCGGCGGCGGTGATGGTGCCATCAACGAGCCTTTAGAATTAATTGCCTGGACTCTCAAGAAAAACCCGCCATCGGCGCCCAAGGCAAAAATTTCATAGTTTCGTATTGGTCCGAATGCGTTTCAATTTTTTTTTATATGGATCCAATTTTTATGATGATTCAAGGGTAAACATGAGTATTAGAGTTCAATACTACCACAAACTAACGATAATTTCAAATAAAAATACAATATTCATAATAAAAATGAAGATAATTGTGGGTTGCCTCCAATAAAGCGCTTGGTTTAATGTCGTCAGCCCGACCTATTCAGAAATTATTCAGGCTGACTGATCATTAAAATCTCTTTAAAATTTGGTCTTTTACCCTAAAAATATGGTTTTAGTCTGTGTCCATTTACTTTAAATCTATTCCCAATCTTTTGATCTTCAATTTCAACAACTCCATAGGTATAAACTTGAGTCACAGTAAAGGATCCTAACCAACAAGACTTTAATTTCTCAGGAATAACTTCAGCCTTGTATTGTAAAGCAAAACTTCTTATCCTGGTTCAAAGCTCTTCTAGTTAATCTTTCGATCATGCCATAACTTTAGTTTCTCCAAATAAATTCTGTCGTTATCATAAGATTCATTTCTTAATTCTTCCAATTCATTCAATTGTGACAATCTTTTCTCACCAACATCTTTCAAATTATAATTGAATTCTTTAACCGCCCAATATGTTTTATGTTTTAATTATACTAGTAAGTGACAATTCTTTCCAAAATTAAGCCTGTAAGGAGTCATTCCAATAGGAGTTTTATAAGCAATACTGTAAGCCCATAATGCGGTATCTAGTCTAGTGGACCAATCTACTCTACTAGGGTTTACAGTCTTTTCAAGTATTTTTTTAATCTCTCTATTAGAAACTTCAGCTAACCCACTGGTTTGAGGGTGATAGGAAGTAGAGATTCTATGGATAATATTAAACTTTTCTGCCAATCTCTGAATGTATTTATTCCTAAAATGAGATCCTCCGTCGGTGATAATCATTCTCGGCATTTCCCAAACATCAAAGATCTCAACTTCTAACATGAAATTCAGAGGCATTTCATTTCTTCTAGATATATTGCCTACTCATTGACATTGATCACAAGTTTTTATGTATCTATAAATATCTCTAAAGAGAGTAGGCCAATAGAATCCAGCTTGTAAAATTTTATAAGCAGTTTTATTAGTTTTAAAATGTCCTCCAAATTCAAAATCATGATATTTATGAATAATTAATTCAGTTTCTTCATAAGGTACACATCTTCTCATAATAAGATCCTTACAATATTTATATAAATAAGGCTCATCCAAAAAATATGCTTTTGCATCATGAATGAATTTTCTTTGTTGTTGTAATGTCAGAATAGGTGACAAAATATCACTTATAATATAATTAACAATATCAGCATACCATGATATTTTCCACTCATTAATATTATAGAGTTGTTCATCAGGCAAACTGTCTGTAATTTCATTGTCGGTGCCAGATAATTCATGATATTCTAATCTCGATAAATGACCAATAATTTGATTATCAGTTCCCATTTTATCAATAACCACAAAATCAAACTCTTCCATCAAAAGTATTCATCTAATTAACCTTGGTTTGGCATCCTTTTTTGCATATGATATTTAATAGTAGAGTGATCAGTGTGCACAACACATTTAGTTCTAATTAAATAAGATCTAAATTTTTCTAAAGCATACACAATGGCCAGTAACTTTTTTTCAGTAACAGGATATTTAATTTGAGCATCATTAAGAGTTTTATTAGCGTAGTATATAAATTTAAAAATCTTTTCATACCTTGGTCCAAGAAGAGCTCCAATAGCAAATCACTAGCATCACATATCAGTTCGAATGGTTTCTCCCAGTTAGGTGAAACTATAATAGGGGTTGTGATTAATTTTTCTTTAAATAACTCAAAGGCATTTAAATAGTTTTCAGTAAATTCAAATTTCTTGTCCTTTTCTAAAAGTTGGCATAGATTTAGTAATTTTTGAAAAATCTTTAATAAAACACCTGTAAAAACCAACATGTCCAAGAAAACTCCTAACCTCTCTTACATTAGTAGGAGGTGTTAATTTAGATATAACTTGAATTTTTGCAAGGTGTGCTTCCATACCATTTTCTAAAATTTTTTGCCGTAACACAATTCATCCTACAACAATAAATTGACATTTCTCCCAATTTAGAAGTAAATTAGTTCTTTCGTATAACTTCAAAACTTTTTCAAGAAAATTTAAGCATGCATCAAATGATGTTCCAAATACAGAGAAATTGTCCATAAATACTTCCAATCCATCATCAGTTAACTTATTAAATAGGAATATTATACATCTCTGGAATGTTGCAAGTGCATTACATAATCCGAAAGACATTCTTCGAAAAGTAAAAGTTCCAAAAGGACTAGTAAATGTTATTGTGTCTTGATCCTGAGGAGCAATAGGAATTTGATGGTAACCGATATATCCATCTAAAAAACAAAAATATTTGTGCCCAGCAAGTCTATCTAGTATTTGGTCTAAAAATGGAAAAGGGAAGTGATCTTTCCAAGTGGTAGTGTTTAATTTTCTATAATCACTCCAAATACGCCACCCAATAACTTGTCTGATAGGTATTAATTCATTTTTCTCTTTTGTTTCAACAGTCACTCCTCCTTTCTTAGGAACACAATGAATTGGACTTACCCAAGCACTGTCTGAAATAGGATATATAATTCTGGTGTCCAACCATTTCAAAATTTCCTTCTTGACTACTTCTTTCATCATTGGATTTAATCACCTTTGTGGATCAACTCTTGCTTTGTATTGTTCATTTAATATAATTCTGTGCATACAGATCGAAGGACTGATTCCTGTCATATTTCTCCCCAAGTTCTAATAGATCTAGGTGCTAATGAATTTAATCACATTTTAGCCTTATCCCTAAGTGAAAAAGGAAAAATTCTAAGTCTAACAACATTGTTTGAAACTCTGTCATATTTAAAGGTAGCACAAAGTTCTAAGAAATTAGTGAGGTGTAAATTAGGATCTTCATTTGGTGTACCTCTGAATTGATTGTTTTGTACCATTTGGATAATATCAGGTTTAAGCACAAATGAATTAAACTACATCAGGATTTTGCATCAGGATTTTGGATAGATAAGTGAATTTCATCTGTTATAGGATTTGCATAATCTCGTAAAGGTCTAGGTTTGTGTTCATTTTCTATTCCTTGATTGTTCACATTATATTCCATTGTGTCAGGATTTCTGGGTTCTCTTCTTAGTTTTCTAATTCTTCTAACAGTGCGTTCTAATTTTGAATCGTAGGTTATAAGATTTTCAGGTCCAAATTTACGCATACAATTGAAATCAGTACACATAAAAACAATTAACTAAATATGAAAATAAGTTGCAATTCCAGTAAAAGTATTCTAAATGTCCTAATTTATTTCTTTACTCTAATTATGATTATTGTTTACTCCCTGGAAACGGCGCCAAGAACCTTACAGCGACTTTACATATACTTAAAATTACAAGAATTTGACACTGCTACTAGAAGAATTAATTCCCCAGCAACGGCACCAAAAACTTGACAACGATTATAGATTCGATAAAGAGGTGTATAAAATATTCAATAATTGTAAATTCACACTTATCAACGCATGTATGTGTATCGCTCAAGTAATATAGGGCTCTAACGGAGTCCTAGATATCGATCCCACATGGAGTAATATAAGAGCCTACGAACTAAGATTTTAGAAAATCAATACTAAATCACAACAATATAGTTCAAATTTCTTATCTCTCACCAATAGGCAATTAAAATAAATATGTAATTTTAATAACTCTTAAATAACTATATCTACTAATAAAGTTTCTAATGTGAAGTTCAATATATAAGAAAGCATCCTTGTCCTTATCAAGAAATTAAAGTGAATGGATAAAGTGAATTAATTCAAATT
>NW_018219754.1:114383-128043 GCF_001263595.1 Phalaenopsis equestris
TTCTATACCCTTTGGTCCAGGCATAAAGAATATTGACTAATCCTATGCTCATTTACTGAATTTGTGGCTAGGCTAGGAGGATACCGGCTCTCACTTCAGAGCTCCCATTTTTCCCTCGCCTGAGGGCTAACATCTACACTTCATTTCCAAAATCTTGATCTAAATAAGGGATTTTAGTCTGTCACCCTAAAATATCTAATTCTGCACCCATCAATAAATATTTCCCTTTTTATTTGCACTCAACCCCATGAAATACATTATAATCCATGAAATTGAATGTTATTCTTACTTTTTCGTAGAAAGCATAGCCTTCTTGGATCATTTGTTTCACAATTGCTCAATTGAAAGTAAATTACGATCGAAGTAAAAAGATCTTCACAACTTCTTTAACATTCTCAAGGCTCAACCAACTAAAATCACCATTTCACAAAATCTTAAGACAAGGAGAAAGACAGAGAAAACTACTCAGAACTCATGGGGAAAGCACAACAAAAATTGGAATTCATATATGAAATCAAAGCCATATAAACTACAATAAGAAAATACCACATATCTCTAATTCCTCCCAAGCAAACTCCTCAAAGTTCCTTTGAATCTCTTCCTTTCTTTACAGTATAAAAAATTCTTCTTTGAAGCGGCAAGGAGGAAGAAATCTCTCACTTTCCCTCCACTCTTACAATCTCTCAAATAATTCCTCACAATCTAACCCTAAATTAAACTCTTTACATTCTCTTTAACTTCCTCTCCTATACCTCTCTCTCTCTTTTGCCAAAAGTTTCTTTTAAAGTTGTAGAAGCGTTTTCTCAAGACTTGCCTAAGCATCCCCTCAAAAATAATCCACATTCAATGCACCTATGGAGATAACCGTCGATCTCACTATCGACAGCCTCAAGGGAACCGTCGGCGGCCTTCTAGAATATTTAATTTTGAACTCTCGGGAAAAACCCGTCATCAGCTCCGTTGGGCTCGCCGTCGGCGCCCTAGTTCAAATCTTCATATTTTGGTCCTTTTTGCTCCAATTAGCTCCTTTCTGCATCTTTTTGCTCCATTAAACATAATTCGATATACCTGGAACAAAACGTCAAAAATACCCTTCTTTAAAGTGTAATATCATCAATATTAGTATAAAATAGGTATGAAAATCTCAACATATTTTTCTTTGGTCAGATGATATCTACTCTCACTCTCTTATTATTGGGTGTAAGATCTTCTTGACCCGGAGTTAGGGCATTCCTATAGTCTTTTCCTTTGAATAGGATGTAAGTCGCATTGCATTCCTCTTCCACTACCAACATTGTCATCTTTGAAAAGTAGTATAAAAACTATTTGAAGGTAACATGACATCTACTTTCAGTCTTACTATTGGATGTAAGACCTTCTTGACAAGGAGTTACGACATTCCTTAGGTCTTTTCTTTGGAATATGATGTAAGTCACATAAATTCCTCTTCCAAAATCGACATCTGCATCTTTAAATAGTAGTGTAAGACCTCATTCAATGGAATATGACATCTACTTTCTCTTTTAACTATTATGTATAAGACCTTCTTGACATGAGATTATGGCATTCCTTTAGTATTTTCCTTGGAATAGGATGTAAGTCACATAACATTCCTCTTCCAAAACTGACATTGACATCTTTGAGTAGTAGTGTAAGACCTCCTTCAATGGAATATGTCATCTACTCTCTATTACTATTGGATGTAAGACCATCCTGACACAAAGTTTTGGCATTCCTAGAATAGGATGTAAGTCGTATAACATTCCTCTTATAATACTAAAATTGATATCTTTGAGAAGTAGTGAAAGACCTCCTTAGATGGAATGTGGTGTTTACTTTCTCTCTTACTAATGGATGTAAGATCTTCCTAACATGGAGTTATGGCATTCCTTTATTCTTTTCCTTGAAATAGGAAGTCACATAGCATTCCTCTTCCAAAATAAAAATTTGACATCTTTGGATTGTAGTATATGACCTCCTTAAAAGGAGTATGACATCTACTCTCCTTCAAACCATTGGATGTAGAACCTTTCTAACACTGAGTTATGACATTCCTTTAGTTACTTCTTTGAGATAGGATGTAAGTCTCATAGCATTCCTTATCAAAACTGACATACATTAAAATTTGAATACTTCAGATTGTAATATAAGACCTCCTTAAATAGATTATGACATCTAATATCCTTCTGATTATTTGATATATGACCTTCTTTACACAAAATTAAGGCTTTTTTCTAGCTCTTCCTTTTGAATAGGATGCAATTCACATAGCATTCTTCTTCCAATACTGACATTTGACATCTTCAAATTGTGATCTAAGACCCCCTTCAATGGAATACGACATCCACTTTCTCCTTACTATTGGATGTACAACCTTCCTAACACAGAGTTATGACATTCCTATAATTAGTTCTTTGAGATAGGATGTAAGTCGCATAACATTCCTTCTAAAAACTGACAGACATAGACATTTGACATCTCTGGTTTGTAGTATAAGAAATCCTTAAATGGATTATGACATCTACTTTCCTTCTAACTATTGGATGCAAGACCTTCCTGACATGGAGTTATGACATTCCTTTAGTTACTTCTTTGAGATAGAATGTAAGTCGCATAGCATTCCTTTATGCATTCCTTCTCAAAACCAATAGACATTGATGATTGACATCTCTGGTTTATAGTATAATACCTACCTAAATTGATTATGATATCTACTTTCTTTTAACTATTGGATGTATGAACTTCCTGACATTGGCTTTCCTTTAGTATATTCCTTTAAGATATAATGTAAGTTGCATAGCATTCCTTCTTAAAATTGATAAACATTAGCATTTGACATCTTTGGTTTGTAGTATAAGACCTCCTTGAATGGATTATGGCATCTACTTTCATTTTAAATATTGGATGTAAGATTTTCCTAACACAAAATATGACTTTCTTGTAGTTATTCTTTTAAGATAAGATGTAAATCATTCGTTCTCAAAATCAACAGACATCGACATATGACATCTTTGAAATGTAGTGTAAGACCTCTTTTGCTGATTATGACATCTACTTTCTTTTAGCTATCAGATATAAGACCTTCCTGATATGGAATCATGGCAGTTTTTCAGCTTCTTTCTTTGAACATGATGTAAGTTGCATAAATTCCTTTTCCAAAACCTGCATTTGACATCTCTGAAAGATGATGGAATATGACAATCATGTTCATGGGATATAAGGCCTTCTTCACAAGGAACTATGGTTTCCTATGATTTAGTTTTATGACTTTTTCATAAGACATGCCATTCTTATTTCCCAGCCGTCAACATTGCTTGTGCTGGTCCAAAATGTCAATATATATATATATATATATATATCAACAACTGAAAACAAGATAAAAGACATAATGACATCAACATTACATCTCAAATTTCTAAATCAAATCTTCAATAGAAATCTGAAGCTCTCTCATATATCTCTCCCTGTTATTGGATGTAAGATCTTCCTGATATTGGCTTTCCTTTAGCATTTTCTTCTGGGATAGGATATAAGTCTCATAATGTTCCATTCACAAAAACCAAAACACTCGCATTTGACATCTTTAAGATGTAGTTAAGACCTGCTTACATGGAATATGGTGTTTACTCTCTCTCTTGCTATTGGATGTAGGACCTTACAAACATTGGCTTTCCTTTAGGATTTTCCTTTGAGATAGGAAATAAGTCTCTTATCATTCCTTCCCAAAACTGACATTTGACACCTTTCAAGAAAGGTTTAAGACCTCTTTAAATTGAATATGGCATCTATTTTATCTCCTATTGTTGGATTTAAGACCTTTTCTGACATGAAATAGAGCTTTCCTCCAACCTTGAGATAGGATATAAGTCTCATAGCATTCCTTCTCCAAACCAACAAACTGATAATTTCATTGGGATATCTAGATCGTTTTGGTCAATCCCAACATGCGCAGCATACTTGACTAGTATGCCACACATATTGGGGGTCCATTTGTTGGCCTCACATTTTGTTAAGGTCCTAACATGACACTTATAGACCAAACATAGCTTGAGTAATCCTATGACCTATGACTCAAGATGACTCAAGATCCTCAGACATCATCAAAAGACTTGAAAATGATCATTATGATCATTAAGGCAAAAGTTCTACCAACATTGATCTCGTCGGACATATCTAAGATCATTGAAACCCTAAAAACTGAATTAATTCTCAAAATAACGTTCTTTGGATCTCAACAATGACAACATTTTGAAATGATCAGATTAGTTGTGACAAACCCTAATATGTTTAAATCTTGACCTACTGGTTATCAAATTGACCATAAAGTCAACATTGACACCAGTTGATCCGATCAGTCAACTTTGACTTAAAGAGTCAATTTTGGTCAACTTGGACCAGTTTATCAGTTTAAACCCTAGATTGGTCAAATTGGATCATTTGACCATTCAAAACACCAATGTGGTCAAACTTGACCATTTGGTCAACTATAGACATCATTGACCAACTATTGATCAAAATGACTAAATTAAACCCCATCGTCACCAGATTGACCATTTGAGCATTCATAGACCCAAATGACCACCATATAGTCAAGCAACACCATATGGTCAATTTAACCATATTGGTCAACCATAGTCAACTTAGGTCAACCTTGTTTAAACCCAAGTCATATCATGATCCTAAGACCCTATGACTAATCTAACCATGACAAGGTGAGGTAATTTATAAAGGTCAACCTTAAATTAGAATTGGTCAGCTTTGGTCAACATTGGTCAACTTTGATCAAAATATTTAATTTTGAAACAAATTGATAAAATTGATCAAATGGTCAACACCCAAAATCATTTTAACCAATTTATGGGTTAATATTATAATTTCCTACATTTTAATTAATTACATAATTAATTAAAATGGAATTCTAAGCAAATGTACCTAAAAAAAATTTAAACCCATGACATCATATATGACTTCAAAAACCCATAATTGATTTTTAAAATTAAATCTAATTCATGGGGAGTCACCAATGGGTCAGCTAACACCCATTAGATGCATCATGACATAAATAATACCTTGACCAGCCCATTAATCATGACCTTTAACCAAGGTTAAGATTAATTATGACACCATCAAGGAAGAGAGGAAAGAGAGAGCTTATGTGTCATATTCTCTTGAACTCATAAAATGACATGTAGGCTTATGTTGGGGAGTTTGATCTAAGAGATTTATTCAAGAGAAGAATAAGCTATAACAATTCAATGACATAAAAAGATCAAGCTCATAATGGCAAATCATGGAAATGAGGCTTATGTGTCAACATTCTCTCAACCTAAAGCATGAATCACTCGCTCCCATGAGGTGAGTTGGCCGGCCAATCCAAGTAATAGCTCAAACACCTCATGGATTATCCAAAAAGAGAAAAAAATCACTTAAACTACCTATTTGACCATGGTTAAAATCCATCATGACCGAATTTAAGGGTTGAAAATGGAGCTTAATTGTCATGCTCTCTAGAAGTCCATTAAATGAGTTTGTGAGCTTACATGGGGTAGTCAAATTCATCTCAACTTAGAGATGCCAATCACCTCATGGACCATCCAATGACGGGAATCCAAACTTTGAGTTAAACCTTCACCTTAATTGGAACTAACAAGGTTTGACTTTGGGAGGGTGAATTAAGCCTATCCTTGAGCCGAAATTCTATCCTCAACCATTAAGACAATGAATAGCAACTCCCCCAAGTGAACCCAAGCCAACCAAGGCTCACCCATGGCCTCCCAATGACTATAAATTAATCCTAACCCTAGAGCACCAAAAAAAAAAAATAGAAGAAAAACCCACAGTCCAAACCCTCTGAGCCATCCAACATCAAAAACATTCTCCATCACCTAAGAAGTTGATCCCATGCATAATTAAGCTCTGAAAACCATTCACCTCTTCAAATTTTATGCACTAAAAATAGGACATATTTTTGTGTTTGCATGGAATTTCTCCAAAATATAAATTTGCCATCCTAAAACAATCATAGACACCCACGAAGACAAGCTCAATCGAAATTGACCTTCCCCATAAGGTCTAATCCACCTCAAGCCCAAACTGTCACCCCTCTTGATTGAACTCATACACAGACCTTATTTCAACTAAAATTGAGTTGGGGATAAGCTCTCTGCGGTCAAGGAAAAGCTTCAAAATCATTTTAATTGAAGATTGATTGACACAGGCTAAGGTATGGCTCGTTTGACATAGTTTAGGTTTGATTTTGGTCATTTGTGAAACAAACCATTTCACAACTCTATAATCACCATATGGATGTTTTCCTCTCCTTCAGGCAAAGCTTTAGAGCCAAAAGTTATGAAAATACATTAGGAATCCATTGAGATCTAAGGGTTTTCATGTGGACTGCTCGTGGGTTAAGTCGAACGAAGGAGACGCACGGATGTCGTTTGTTTCCGTGTTGGGAAAAAGATGACTCTGATTTAATCCCAACTGATCCGTTGATTTGAATTCCACAGCGGATCAACAGTGTTTTGACATATCTGAGGACACGCGACCTCGTGTGAATGGTTGGGATTTAATTAAATCTAAAAAAACCTTTAAAGAATAAAAAATTCATATCATAATTAATATAAATCACAAAAATATAATAAAAATGCCTCTGAACTCAAGACAATAAGTAAATTTCGATTGAGAAAATAGATGTAATTTTTAGTTACTTGGTTACTCCCTAGAGTAATTTAATTATTAAAAATTATTTATAATTTTTTAGCTAAACTTTTTAGGGAATTATCTTTAAGTCCTCAAGAATCTTCCTTAATTTTCCCTAAGCATGAAATACTCCATATGACTCAATTTCTCAATTTCTATCATATTTTTGTAGTTATCTTTAAAATAATTATAAAAATTAAAGAAATTGGAAATTAAAATAAAAAATGGTTAGAAAGTTTAGAGTGACATTTCAAAAACGCTAAAATGACAAATTTTTAACCATTTACAAATTTAAAAAAGACATTTCATCTATAAGTTTGAAATTGTAAAACTAAAATTACAAATTTAACGTCAGATTTCTTTAGGCTTGGACACTAGCTTTTAGTGACATATAGGGTTGAGCAAACGCTGATCTTTAGACCTGAATGAAACAGGGTCTAGCCATCTCCTTGAAGACAATTGAGTCTAACCCCATAGACTCAAAATGATAAAACATTCAAGTCTAGTCAACCTAGACTTAATCTGAATCCAGGCTAAACCAAACAAACACACTTAGGATTCATCTAAGTGGATTTAAACATCTCAAATACTAATTGTGACTAAACCACATTTTGACCTAATTAAACCCTAGTTAAACCTTAACTACATTAGGTTTAACATCACAAATCCTAATTAGGTTTAAAACACATTTAGACCTAATTAAACCCTAGTTAAACCTTAACTACATTGGGTTTAACTCAACAAAACCCTAATTAAGTATAAACCACTATTAGACTTAATTAAATCATAATTAAACCTTAACTATGTTTGGTTTAACTCAACAAACCCTAATTAGGTCTAAACCACATTTAGACCTAATTAAACCCTAGTTAAACCTTAACTACATTAAGTTTAATATCATAAACCCTTATTAGGCCTAAGCCTCATTTAGACTTGATTAAACCCTAGTTAAACCTTAATTACATTAAGTTTAACATCATAAACCCTAATTAGGTCTAAACAACATTTAGGCCAAATTAAACTCTATCAGAGCTTAATTACAGTAGGTTGAACACCATAAACCTCAATTTGGTCTAACCCTAATATGGCCAAATTAATTACATTAAGCCTTACATACATTAGTCTTAATGAAACATAACGCTCAATTAGGTCTAACCTTAATTACACCTAATTAATTACATTAAGCCTTACACTAGGCTTAATTAAACTTATCCTCAATTAGGTCTAACCCTAATTAGGTCTAATGAATTACATTAAGCCTTACTCACATTAGGCTTAATCAATTTAAACCTCAATTAGATCTAATTAATCTCATTAAGCCTTACTTAGATTAAGCTTAATCAACTTAAACCTCAATTAGGTCTAAACCTAATTCGATCTAATTAACTACATTAAGACTTACCTACATTAGGCTTAATTAACCCCAAACCTTAATTAGGTCTAAACCCTTATTAGACTTAATTAATCAATTAAAACTTACCTAAATTAAGTTTAAACCCTAATTATACTTAACCCTAACTAAGATTAATTAATCAATTAAACCTTACCTAAATTAGCTTTAAATAACCTTAAACTCTAATTAAACTTAACCATAATTAAGTTTAATTAATCATTTAAACTTTTCCTACATTAGGTTTAATTAACCTCAAGTCATAAATAGACTTCATCAAAATAAAGTCTAATTAATCGATTAAACCTTACTTAAATTAGCTTTAATTAACCCTAAACCATAATTAGGTCTAACCCTTAAGTAACTTAATTAACTTAATTAAACCTTACTTACATTAGGTTTAATTAACCCTAAAGCATAAGTAGGTCTAACCCCTAATTAGACCTAATTAACCTAATTAAACTTCTAATTAACCTATTTAAACTTACTTACATTAGGTTTAATTTACCCTAAATCATAATTTGGTCTAACCAATACTAGACCTAATTAATCAACATAAACGTTAATTACGTTAGGTTTAAGATAACCTTTAAACTATAATTAAGTTTAACCCAACAAGACTTAATTAACCTTTAAGCCTTACTTAGGTTAGGCTTAAACAACCTTTAAACCATAATTAAGGCTAACACCTAATTAAACCTAATTAATCTAATTAAACCTTGCTTAGATTAGGTTTAATTAACCATAAACCATAATTAGGTCTAACCCTTAATTAGACTTAATTAACTTAACTAAATGTTACTCACATTAGATTTAATTAACCCTGAACCAAAATTAGGTCAAACTCCTAATTAGACCTAATTAATCTAAGTAAACCTTACTTACATTAGGTTTAATTAACCATAAACCATAATCCCCTAATTACACCTCATTAATCTAGTTAAACCTTACTTACATTAGGTTTAATTAACCCTAAAACCATAATCAGGTTTTACCCCTATTAGACTTAATTAATCAACTTAAACCTTAATTACATTAGGATTAAGATAACCTTTAAACCATAATTAAGTCTAACCTAATTAGACTTAATTAACATTTAAGCCTTACTTAGATTAGGTTTAAACAACCTCTAAACCATAATTATGTCTAACCCAACAAACTTAATTAATCCTTAAACCAATTACATTAAGCTTAGGTAGACTCTAAACCCTAATTAGGCCTAACCACAATTAGGTCTAATCTAACCTTAGGTTTAACCCATGTTGAACCTAAATATAATCTAAAACTTTGATTCAACCCAAGTAAATCTAAATTAACGTCAACTTAGGTTCAACCTACATCATACCTAAAATCAAACCAGTAATTTAGGTTAAACAGACATTGAATCTAAATTAATAACTAAACCCTAGGTTCAACCCACATTGAACTGAAATCAATAACTAAACCCTAGGTTCAACCCACATTGAAACTAAAACCAATCCTTTAACTTAGGATCAATCCTTATTGAACTTAAGTCAAAATTTTAACCTTAAGTTCAACCCGCATTGAACCTAAAATTAAATCTTCAACTTGACTTAAGTCAAAAATCAACCCAAGGTTCAACCCATTATGCACCTAACTCAACTAAGGTCAACTCAACATGGACTTAAGTTAATTAAAAACTCAAAGTTCAAACTCAACTCAAACACTTAGGTTCAAACCAACTTGAACCTAGCTCAAACCTGATCCAACTTAAAATTATTAGATTCAACTCAAGTTAACTGAAATCTTAGGTTCAATATTGAAGTTAAACTAACTTTAGGTTTTACTTACATTAGATCTAAAAATTTTTTTTTTATTACCTACATTGGACATAAACCATTTTAATTCTTAGGGTCTACTTACATTGAACCAAAATTCCTAAACAAATTGGACTTAAACCATTTTGATTCTTAGATTACACTTACGTTGAACTTAAATTCATTAAGTCCTAACTGCATTGGACATAAACCATTTTAATCTTTAGGTTCTACCTACATTGAACCTAAAACATCTTAAGTCCTACCTACATTGGACTTAAACCATATTGTAGGACTTAAACCATATTAAATCTTTAAGTTCTACCTACATTGAATCTAAATCATTTCAAGTCCTATCTACATTGGACTTAAACCATTTTTAATCTTTAGGTTCTACCTACATTGAACCTAAATCACGTTAAGTTATAAACACATTGGACTTAAACCATTTTAATCCTTAGGTTCTACCTACATTGAACCAAAAATACCTTAATTCCAACTTACATTGGACTTAATCCACCTTAAGTCCTACTTACATTTGCCTTCAAACTCTAGTTTATACCAACATGGGACCTGTATCATCTTCATAACTTCAGTTTCACCGACATTAAACCTAAATCTTAAGTTTCAATTAACTCCTTCAAGTATAATCGACATATGACTTAAGACAAATGACATCACAAAATCCAACTCTCTGACATAAAAGACATAAAAATTCACCTTAAAAGACATTAAAACTTAAACTTGAACATCAATGTTCAGACTTATGAAGATTTCTTAGATGACACAATATGTGGTTGCTGACAAGAATCTTCCGGTCCTGGTTTAAACACCCTTCGGACTAAGTAAATCCACATTTTTTTACATCCTCAGGAGGACGGAGCCATAGACATCTTGACCGGTTCATTTAAAAATTATTCAACAGGATAAATGACCAACTAAAGACTAAATTTTATCCTAATCGTATTCTATTTTACAGGTTTATTGGAGACATGAAAAAAAAACACTTTAGATTTCTTATGCATGTTATAGGTTGTGCTAACTCTATTTTACAGGACAACATTTAGAAGCAAAATTTGAAGACAACTAAACAAAAAGCAAAACAAAAAAAAACGACATGACATGACATGACATTAACAAAACTAAACAAAACCCTTAGGGTAGAATTGGATTTTTAGAAATCTTTTGCCCTAGGAATAAACATTTGATATTTCGTTCCTTGACCTTAACATTTTAAGAAGAATAAGTGTTGACTCTACTAAGAAGTTTTCTTAGGGAAATCTAGAATTGCCTAAGATGTAATTAATTAAAGGAGCTTGCTCATATAGGAGAATTAAGAACTCAGAATAGGTGCTACACTTAAAATCTTTGGTCATTTATTATTCATGTGGTTTACTTATATGAGGAATAATTTCCACAATGAAAAATCCTTTCGACATTTCTTTTCTCATGTTCTCTAGCCCTTTTCCTTCCTTTTCCTAGATTCTTAAAATCTTGAAATCATTGACATGATTCAGGAGAATAAGTTAACTGGAGATTAGGGTAATAAAAATAGATAAACAGAGAGGTGACTCCTTTCAACCAAAAGACACACATCCGACAAAGAGAGAATTGGCGGCAGCCGCGAATGACGAGTTCAGGGCAGTGACAAAAATTTCTTCTAGATTTCAATGAATTTGTAAAATTTCCCTTTTATGTGACAGATAAAAAGCAGTAGAACCATACATTGGTTCTAAATTATGGTGAACAAAGAACAATACAACAAGTTTGATAAAGAAATTTAAATAAAAAATTTCCTTTTCTAAAAGAATCGACCAATGAAAATTAAATTTTTGAAAAATATACCTTGATACTTAAATTTGATAAGTACAATAAGAAAAATAATTAATTTAATGAGTTCATTCTTCTCGAGTTGAAGGTTTCTCACTTTCCATTTTTGTAGCTCAAATGTCTTTGTCTGCACAATACTGTCACAACCTCCATGGTGTGTCACACTCCTCATGAAATCTCTATATTCATCAAATCTTAACAAAATTCTTCAGATTCTCTACAAGATCTAAATCCTAGCAAAAATATCATGATCTCTGCAATTCTCTGTATTCAGAGATACCCAGCATTCGGGATAGGCTCTGGTCCTACTCCTTTCTCAGCAATCTCAACAGCCATGTTTGGGACCTAAATCTGACTCCCCTAATATTTCAGGGGTTGAGAATGTTATATACAATACCACATTCCTTTAGGAACCCTTCCTATTGTAACCTTTCAAACAAATCTCAGGGTCAGTGAAAGGTCATTCAATTCCTTTAAATTCTACGAATCTCTGGGTCATTGCAAGGTAGCCAGATTCCATTAACTTCCATGAAATCTCAGGGTCGGTGCAAGGTCGTCTGATTCTCTTAAATCTACATATCTTAGGGTTAGTACAAGGTCGCCTGATTCCGTTAAGTCCACGAAATCTCAGAGTCGGTACAAGGTCATTTGATTCCTTTAAATTCCACGAATCTCAGGGTCCGTGCAAGGTCATCCAATTCCTTTAAATTCTACATATTTTCCATTTCCCTTCCGACAATTCTTTATGAAATCCAGAAATCTTAGGGTTGGTGCAAGGTTGTTCAATTCCTTTAAATTCACGAAATTTCAGTGTCGATGCAAGGTCAACATATTTCCATCTCCCTTCCCAGAATTTTTTTTCACATTCATGAAATCTTAGTGTCGATACAAGGTCATCCGATTCGTTTACATTGATCTCAGGTTCAATACAAGGTTGTCCTATTCCTTCAATTTCCAAATAATTTCCATCTCCTTTCTGAAAATTTTTTTTCGCATTCACGAAATCTCTGCTTCGGTGCGAGGTCGTCTGATTCCTTCACATTCCACATATTTTCCATTTTCCTTCAGATATTTTTTTTTCTGCATTCACAAAATCTTAAGGTCAATGCAAGTTCATTGTTGACCACACTTTTGGTTGAGGTCTAGAAACTTCTTTAGTAGCCTAGGTCTAGCCATAGGACTTTCCTAGTGTCTTAGAAAACTAGAAAAGGTACCCTCACCATTAGAAATTCAAAACTCTTCTCTTTACTCAACTTGAAATTCCACATATTGACCTTAACCTCTAGCATTTAGTAGGTAAGATCATTATGAGAGAATTCAAGAAGAGTCCCTATAGGATTACTTGGCCTTAGGATTGACCCTGGGTGTTTGTTTGGAGTTAGGGTACACAATATCCTCACAATACCCTGGCTAAAACCAATACATAAGAACCCAAAATGGGGATTTCATTGATCCATGGTTCATTTAGAATGGATATTTATCCAATTCTACTTGAAATACTAATCTTGGGTCTTTTGCCCCACACACTTCCAAATTACTTAATTGCCCATGGGACCCAAATTTGGCTAAAATTCTTAAATTCTGCCAAAATACCCAAAATTGATCAAAACACATTTCAAGCACCTTGAATACATCCAAATTTGCCAAAATTGACAAAAATTTCCAAAAATGACCAAATTACCAAGATACCCCTCCATGACCCAAAAATCCAAAAATTCCAAAAATTCTTAAAAAATCCCAATAAATCCAAAATATTCGCAATTTTATTTTGTCCAACTACACACTAGTCCAATTTGGTCAATTTGACCATCTTTGACAAAACCCCCAAATTAGCCCCAATATTGGCTAACACCCCAAATCTCAACAATTAAATGCCTTAAATCTCAAATTGGCATCCAATTTTTGTTAAAAATCCTTTATAAGGTCATTTGTGACCAAATACAACAATAAATTTGAGCTT
>NW_018219754.1:128775-129190 GCF_001263595.1 Phalaenopsis equestris
TAAAGCCCAAAACCGTGAGCCCCCACATGGTTAAAACCCAAACTCATGCCAAGAGGCCACCTCAGCCCAAATTGAGCTGAGAGCTCCTTTGCTTGACACCTAAGCAATGAGGCTAACCCCTCAATTGGAAAGCAAAGCAACCACATGGCCAATTTCTATAAAAATCCACCCGCCGGCCATGAATAGTGGTGTGGTAAAAAATTTTCATAAAAAATTTTCACTAAGGCCTTTCAAACTCCTCTGAGAGCTTTCTTGAGAGACCCTTAGCGCATTCCAATCTACTTCCCCCTCTCAAATCCACCATAGGAAGCCAATTTTGAGCTCAAATCCTTGCCCGAAACCAGGACAAATCCCAACATCAACCTATACAGCACAAAACCCCAAATTGATTGGTCCTACACCTTCATAACAGTGA
>NW_018219755.1:0-13405 GCF_001263595.1 Phalaenopsis equestris
TTACTGATGGATTCTATGTTCTGTTGTTCGGGACTTCACATGTATGCCCCATTTCCCGACCGCTCAATTGTTTCAAGATTCGTGTTGGCATTTCTGTAATATATACTAATCAAATTTTAAAAAGGAATTTTTTAAAAAATGTATTCTTAGTGCACATTATCAAAATTTTATTTTAAATTTAATAATATATTATTTTTAGCATTTAAAAGTTATTTTAATTCCGAATGAGTTGACTATGATTGATATTTTTACCAATCGAGTATATCAATGATAAGTTTACAAAGAAACGATTGAGTTTATTAGATACTTATGTTATGGCTGAATCATTTTAACAAGCTTTCAATGTGATAAACTAAATAAATTTAAAATTTTGGAAATAGTATTATATGGATTTTAAAAACTTTTGGAAATTTTAAAATGGAAGGAGTATATTAAAGTATTTATGATTTTATTATGAGTTATAAATCACATTAATATTTAAATAAATTTATTTCATATTGAAAATTATTCATTTTGCAAAATTTTAAGAAAATACTATATATAATTAAAAAAAATAAATGCTAATAAAATTTGAAAGAACTTAAGAGAAATAGAATAATAATTATAAATAAAAATGTTTATATTTGGAGGAGTTCTTCCATTTAGGATGATGCGTAAAATGGTCGAGAAAGAAATATTCATTAGACAAATAACTAGTTATAACTTTCAATATTAATGAAGGTAAAGAATTGTTTTAATATATGTTTTGAATATATTTAATTCGTTTTTGCATATATTATTAGATTTAGATAATATGTATTTCACTATATCTTCATTAAAAAAAAAGGTCAGCAAAAATGATATGTCTTTCCTTTACAAACGAAGAAGTAGCCTATACGTTTTAGGGTATGTTTGGGGCAGATGCAACTTATTGAATAATTTGCTGATAAGCTGATTAAAAATAATATGCTGATAAGCTAGGTGTGGTGACTATTACAAATTTTTATTTTTTTGGAAAAACCAAACAACTGCCAGAACGTTGTCACCGCACTTATGTACATAGGTGCGGTGTGAAAACGTTGTTTTTAGCATTTTGAATACACATAAGCTGGCAAAACAAAGTTTACCCAAACAGACAATGTTCTTTTTCAAAATGTCACCGCACCAAATAAACTACCTCAAACGTGTCCTTAACAACATCAAAAGAAACAACATATAGTGAAGGTCAGACAAATACTCTGACAATATGGAGGTTACAAATGTCACAAAATGTCAAAAATTTAATAAAGTATTGCTTTGAAGTAATTAAATACTATTTCAACAAATTATTTTAAAATGTTTGCATTCAATATTCCTGGATATGATTGTCTTATGCATCATTCATTTTTAATGATTTTAACTGCAAGTCATATAAAACCTTTTAATAAAATAGAAAAAAATCAATATCTTAAATTATGATTATGTAGGCCCATCAAGTGACTAAAAAGTTATCATTTATAATGCTGATACAATAATTTAAGATGATGTAAAATTAACGGACAATAAACAAATAAAGGAAAAAAAAAAGAAAAAAAAAAAAGGTCTATGGTATTTGAACGGGTAATGAACAAATAAAATCACAAAATTGAAGTGGTGCATTTCAATTGATAAAAAAAAATTACTTCGCTGTACTTATAATTTCTATCAATAATTTGTCAATATGTGCGCTTTCATAAGTTCTAAATTTAGGGCCCATTTGGGCAGCTTATTTAGGTGCGGCAGCGTTTTCAAAACGCCGTTGCGGTGTTTGGAAGAAGCGATCGGTCTGCTTATTCATGTCGCACTATGTCCGCGTCCGGGGATTTCTTAAGGGCCTTCGACGCAGGTGAAGACCCGCGTCCCACGTTCTGCTTGTATCGTTACCCTAGATACCCCTGATCTCCCTCGCGCTCTCCCTCACTGGATTCGTCACCCTAGAGGAGATAGAACAATGTTCCTTTCGATTTTTCTTTCTGATTCGTAAGGTATGCTTTCCTTCACCGTTAATACGTAAGGTATGCTTTCCCTAGAGCGATCAAACATCGCTGGGCGTGAATGATTCTTTTTAGACTTGACGATCGAACGTCGTTGTTCCTTGTTTTTTTTTCTTCCTTGACCGAAGAGCAAGGATTTTCGTCTTCTTCGTTTTATTTTTAACTCGAACAATGCGAATAGTTCTTTCTGGTTGCCCTATAATTCCTTTCGGTTTTTGTTGGGCGTGAAGAAAAGTGTGGAGAATGGATTCCTTATATCGGGCCCAAATTTCGTTTCGATTTTTGCTGCTCATTTCATTTTTTTTTTGTTGTTGCATGATTGAAGAACAATGATTTTCTTCTTCTTCTTCTTTTTATTTCAAGTCGAAAAGCAAGGGTTTTTTCATGGCGTGAGGAATAATTTGTGAGCTCCTTATAGAAGGAAGGAATGGCTTAAGAGTTGTCTATGAGCTGTTATTAGTTCCAATCTTTCAAGTTTATGAGCTGTTGTTTATGGACTGCAATTAATTCCTGTTTATACGAAACATAAGTATGAGCTTGGTTCATGAAAATGCTGCTATTAATTCTTGTTTATGAGCTGCATATCTATGTATTCATTGCAATCCCCATTGGTGGCAAATGTCATCGTCCTTTGTATGGATTATGACTTTGATGGAAGCTATGGAAATTGATTTGGTTGGAAATTGATTTGGTTATTTGTAAAATGTATGACCAAAGGAGACATATAAGTACATCTTGCTTGGCTTCGTTTAAATAAGCAAATCTTGATTTGGTTATAAATTGAAGATTATGGCTTGGTTCATGAAAATGCATCTCAAATCATTACGATATTGTTTATATGGTAGCTTAATAGCTTGTAAGTCTAATGTTTCAAACCTATATCTACCTTGTCATTGAGAGGATTCCATACTCTTATCTTTTGTTTTATGTTAAGAATGGCAATGGTTATAGCATTGGGGAGTTAAGTACATACAAAATGACAATGTTTAAGAGTGGTAATGGTTATAGAATAGTGGAAATGTTTTATGTTGCAGCCGCTGGTTTCAATGGCATTGGTTATACAATTGTTGAAATGTTTTAGACTCAAGTGTGGTATAAAGTTTTTTTGACATACTCGAATCATTCCAATTGAGATCTGCTAAGGCCTGCTTGATCTTTCCGATACAGGGATCCAAATTTTTTGGTTGTACCTGCTTTTGGTTTATTATTCATATGCATATTTGAGTTTTTCTGTTTTTATATTAGACTTTCAAATGACATTTATGCGGCTTTCTGGTTTTATATGAAGCATTTTTCACACTTTTATAGCTGTCAAAATGCGAATCAGAAGAGAAAACTGGCATTCGATTTTTAGCATACATGAAAAGGGAGAGAGAATGAAAACATGTTCTATTTTTATTTGTTAGTTGAGGAACTTTTATTATCACCAAAGGGAGAAAAGGGAGGAAGAATTGCATGTTCTAGTGTCTCCCTTAATATTTATAGCTATGTAACCTTACACAATTGCATAATAAAACATGTTCGATGTCTTACTGTGGATGTAGGTCTTTGACCGAACCACAAAATTCTTATATTTGAGCAAATAACTACACTGTTGTTTGTATTGGTGGAAAATCCTTTGAAAGCTGTGTTAATGTGATTATTTGGAGACTGTTGTTGTTGTTGGCTTGTTGTTGTTGTTGGCTTGTGTTGTTGTCTTGAGATTCATAATTATGAGCTTTGTGCTTATGTTGCTGCAATTATTTCTTCAACTATTTTCGTATGTATTTTGAGTTACAATTTTAATTTCTTTATGCAATATGCAATTCTTCATATAGTTTCACCATGACTAAGACAAATGAAGTGGTTCGTCAGCGATGTGGGATAAGAAAGTTACAAATATTTTCTGCAACCTCTGCATCACCGAGATTGAGATCGGGAATAGGCCAACCACCTATTTCAACAAGGAAGGTTGACAGAATATAGCTAAAATGTTTAATGAACTAACTGGAAGGGATTATGACAGGGTGAAGTTTAAAAATAAATGGGATCAATTGAAAGAGTGGAAAATTTGGAAGAAGCCGAAACGTGGATCCACGAAATTGGGTTGGGATCCCATTAAACAGACATTAATGATTTTGAGAATGATTGTAATGAATTTGAAGTTCATGACACGGAGGGTGTGGCTGAGATGGCTACTCTGAGGGAGTTTATAGCAGATGATATCTATGACAGCTAATCCACCAAGTCATTTTTACTTCGTACATTATAGATTCATTTTGATGTGTACTTTTTTTTTAAGATCTGATCGATTTTTTTTGTTTTTTTTCGCAGTTATACCAACATGACTTCTAAAATTTTAGTGACAGATAGAGTTGTTTTGTGTTATTGTGGACTACCAGCTCCGTTACTCACGTCGCGTCAGCCTCATAGCTGTGAGAGATAGTTCTACAGTTGTCCCAAGGGTGTTTCAGCTCGTTGTAGTTTCTTCCGATAGGCCGAAAATCACACATGTTACACTGCGAGCAGTGATGGAAATCCAATGTATTCCCAGGTTGATAGTGCAACTGAAGACATACGTGGTCATAGTTTGAAATTGAATATTTTAATGTTTCTCATTGTAGTTGTACTTGTCTTTATTCCTTTTTATATTTTTTTTTGTACTCACGAGAGTGTGAGAACTGTATGTCATCTTTTGGAACTGATCTGTGATGATTTTATGCTTCTGCACTATATACTTCTGTACTACCAATAAGCTATTCTGAAGAAGCTGTCCCAAACAGTTTTACCAGACAGGAGCAGAAATGTCTTATACAGCCATAACTGTCAATAAGCTATTCTGAATAGTCTGCCCCAAACAGCAAGCAAGATTATTCTGATAATCTGCAGGTTATCAGATTATCAGAATAATCTGCTTATCAACAGATTATAAATAATCAACAACTGCTCCAAACAGACCCTTAATCAGTCCAATTTTATTAAAATTAAGGCAATCAAATTAGAAATCACACAACTTACATTTTCATAAGTTTTAAATTAATAGTTAATAATCAAAATTTAATTACCACATGATGGCCGCAAAAGCGCTGCAAAGCGGGCATCCACTTCACGCAAGTATACATGTCCAAGTAGTATGCTGTTTTAAAGGATTTTCATGTATCATTCACACGAGAAAGCATGTTAAAAATGGATTTGAAACAGCAAGAGCTATAGTCTACTAACTACTCCAATCTAGCTCGATGAGATCCGAAAACAAGAAAAGACAAATCCTAAACCTATGAGATTCTACAGAAAATAAAACAGAAGAAAGAGAGCAAATTAAGTTTTTTGGTGTTTTTCTATGATTAATGAGGATTTTGCCTCTCTGATTCAGGTGTGACACTTGGCTAGATTTTCATGCAAATTTCTCTTACGTGATTATTGTCAACTAGGGATATTGTATTCTTCTTGAGCCTGTGCCTACGTCCCAAGAGGATTTGGAGTTCCATAAAGAAAGCTTTCGCGTATCTTTCTGACATCCCCAAGAAAATTTAGATCATTGCTAATGGTTGCAAGATCCAGAATAAAATATTCCTATTTTACTTGGATCTCGTTGTAAACCAAATTGTTCCACTATGTTTCTGCCGAAGTTGTAGATCATGATAGATTTTGACATCTTAACTGGCCATGTTAGAAGTAAACAATGGTCAAAAGATTAACCAAAAACATTTATTAATTTACAGTGCCAAAAAAACTTATATGAGAAATTGGGAACAAAAAACAAACCATGAAATCAATCCAAAAAAAGCACAAATGAACGAAAAAATTTTAGCTGCTCACGGCTTGTAAGAAAAAAAAAAAAGTAAATTTCATTGAAATAGAACCTGCAAGAAACATTTTTATTTAAATAAAATTAACTGGCAACACTTTGATCTCTTATCTTACAAGGACAACACTCAACTTCTCTCACGACCCTTCCTCAGAAAATCAAGACAAAGAAATATGAGAGGAGAATAAAAGTCTCTCTAAACCCTAGCCTCTTTCTGCAATCTCCTCTCCAAAAGCTCCGCGAAGGTCTCCAATTAATTTATTTCTATAGCATGAGTTCAAAATTCTTCTCAATTTTGTCAGAATTCCACGATAAGTACATTCCAACATAGAAAAAAATATGCTGGCATGACCACGCCCGATCCGCGATGTAATTATGTCGTACACTCCGGTTGGGTGGTGTGGTCAGGGTGCAATTTGATGTGGCTATGCTGATCGCTCCATCACACGAGCTTTTTTAACCTTAAGACATGCCACACCCGAAATCGGCGTAACCACGCTGCTTAAGTGGCGTGGGCACACTAGATGCAAGAGTGGCTATGCCAGTCCGTTTTTTTCCAGAAGTCCTATTTTGCTCCAATTTGCGTGATAGTCCTCCTGCAACTGTAAATTGCAATTCCAACCATCCAAAAACGCAAATCTTGTATTTAAAGTGAAATATTACTGGAATTACTGTATAAAAAGCATAAAAAATTGGACGCATGTCAATTCCACCAAACTTTACTCATTATTTACCCTCAATTCCCTAACTTTGCTCAGATTTTTAAGTAAACAAAGCTCTTCTTTCATGCAATTCTTGGTCTTATTAGAAGAGGGAAGTGAAAAATTCGTTGAGGTTATATGATCTTTATTTTCAAGTTAGGATTTCATTGAACAATACAATCTTATACCTATCATGATTTGTCTTCTATTTAAACATAAAAATGCTTTCTTATTTAGATTGTTAAGACTATGATTTCATTCTCCCTCATTAAAAATGACTAAGCACTTAATTTTTTTATTACAACTCCGACTTCCCTTTAACATTTCATAAATTTACAAATTACCTAGGTTTTCTGATAAAGATATAAGTAAATCAATTGAAATAGGGAAGGGCTAGAATATCAGCATTTTAGATCTAAAAGTACTTAACCTCAAGCTTCTTCTCCAGGCCATCCATATACCTTTTTTGAATAGATTATTATATATATATGAGGACTGCAAGAATTACTATATTTGGTTAAGTGCTCAACCATTTTTTTCCTCCTTTTATTTTTCATTCTAATTATAACTCAATCTTTATCAAATGCTTACCCACCCCTTATCATGATTTCGAGTTCTTAAATTCAATCAAGTTAAGGTTTATCGCTTATTGAAATATAACTTTAAGGCTTATGCAACTTTAGTGAGAAGACTTTAATCTCATAAATCCCCTTTCTAAATATCCAAAGACTTCTATGTTTAGGTAGAAGAAAATCATTTTAGGCATGTAATTACTAATATTTACTTCTATCCTATCTTTAAATAAGTTTCACATTTCCTCAACTTAATTTTTACTTTTCCAAAATCAATAGATCAAGATGTATAGAAGTAGGTAATAAATAAAATCTTAGAAAGTTAAAGAATTACCACTAGGCTGCCAACAAGATAATGAGTCCCAAAAACTTGTTCCACACACCTATTTGCTACATATGAGTCATGTCACAACAGAACATACAACAAAATAGGATATGAATCACAGTTCAAGCTACTACAGATAAAAAAAAATGGAAGCATTCTATCAGACTGCTAAAAGTAAAATTGCAAGTAAACATGTACAAAAAAGATAATAAATGAACCATGAAAATGTAATACAAGAAAAAAAGCTACAATCTCATCAATTCATCGAATCAACATATAAACATCAGTGAGAAAGTCTAAAATCACATCAGTACATCACTCACTGCAAAAAAAGACAATCAGTAAAACAATACCAATCATTAGAAACAAGTACAAGTCTCCCTGCTCCTCTCGGTCGCTCTCCTCCATGGTGTCTCGAGTAGGGCTCCAAATGGTGAATGGTGGTGGTTGAGGTACAGGTCCCAACCCCTAGAGCTCTTGGAATGCTCCCAGACACCCATGAATATACTTTTACTGGTACTGGTGTTGGTGCTGGCTACTGTAGTAAGACGACTAGTGGTGCATGTAATTTAGCTCCCACTTCATGGTGCCATGGGTGCTCCGAGCTCTCTCACATCTCTAATCAGCTCCTCGTAGGGTGTCAGCATCTTCCTCGTGTCTAGTTTCAAGTCAGAAAAGGCGGTGTCATGGGACATCGAGGATCAGCATCAGAACAAACTCTCTCCAGGCTTAGGAGAAGTAACAAATGACAAGTCATAAGCATCTATGGAAGACCTACTGATCAGTTTCTACAGATGAAGAAGCTCCTCATCAACACCTCTAAAAATACCCTACCTAGCACATAAGGCAGTGATCAGGATAGGGAGCCCTAAACATACGGTCGACTAACCACTAATAATATAGACAATAAACACATGGCTAAAGACACCAATATCAATAGAAATGCCCTTCTAAATGCAAAAATTCATAGTGGCCCGTTCCTTCATCATATCGGTAAGGCCAGTAGTGGGGATCTTCCTCGCAACAACAAAATAGTGCCATGCACTAGCCTTTCTAGTGAGGCGTGTAATAGAAAATTGATCAATACTTCCCCCATCATCCTCCGGGCGAGTCCTCCACGCACCTGTGGAGACCGTGAGAAAATTGATTACCTCTTGGTAATCGGGGGAAATGAGGCTACATAGCCAACAATTAGGGATGCCAGACACATCATAAATGTGATTGATGGTGGTGGCATCAAAGGGAATCATCTTTCCCCAGACAAAGACTCTCATGTCCATAGATTCCTTTGCATTTGTGTAGAATTCACGAACGAGATTGACGACGGCAGGTTCAGAGATATAAGTGAAATTCTGCCACCCATGATGCTCAAACTATATCGACATTCAAAATTGCCCAATTAAGGGACCATGCATGATCTAAATCACAGCTGAATTGCTAACTGAATAGGGAGAGTAAGAGTGAATAAAAAGACCTATAATAGACATAAAAAGGAGCACTACTGTAAGAACTGAACTTCTAGTTTACTTTCAATACAAAAGAAATTTTTTCACTCTACTCTCTGTCACGTGTATCTCAGAAATGTCTACTTGTAAATTTTTTGTTTTTGGAATCAGCACGGGCCTCCACTCAAATATCAGCTTCATACCCACAAGCGTAGCCATATGTTTGTAGTAAATGGTGACACATAAAAAAAAAAAGAGCTTCATAACATTGTTTCGTAATACAACATAGGAGTATTCAACACTCTCATATGGATCATACCATCATCTCAGCTATATGATAACGAGACCAATCCATGAATCCACATCACAATAAAATCACGAAGCAAACACTCAGCTATACTTCTCAGGTTATTAATGTAATATAACTATTTATTAGAGCACACTTACTCAGATAATGGCAAGCCAAAAAAGATTTATATATATACCACTCAATTCACATGTATTTACATATCTAGCACTTAAAGTTTGATATTTACATTCATTTCACTGTAACCTATGTATGAGAAGAGGTATTTCACTTCTAAGCGTGAGTGATTGTGGTATTTTTGAAAAATATGTGGTGGTAAAATTTACATATATAACACCTAAACTACCACTCTTTACATTTATGACAACCTTTTTTTTGTTCATGTGGCATAAAAAAACCACTATTTTAACTTGGGAATTTACTTACAAACCACCAAATTTCTTTGTATTTCCATTAAGCATAAGATAATCAATTGAAGAGTATGACATACCTTGTCCGGACTGGTTCAGTGAAGAATAACAATTCTCTTTATGTTTGCTTCTAAAACTTTCAATTCAAATAATTATAGAGCACAAACATTTCTTGGCAGTTTATTAGCAGTGATTTGAGCAGAATTTAAGCCGGAATCAGTCTAAATCCTTAGAAACAGCAAAAATGTAAACTTTCAATCTTGCAGAATTTCTAATCTCATTTCTCCTCCTTTTTGAATGTCAACTTCAAGCCAGATTTGTCATTAAGAAATCTTATTTGAATGAAGGAAAATTACATTGATCATATGTAGCACTTGACATGTTTCTTAACAATAGAAAAGAAGGAAGTGGATAGCACAAAACAAATGCATGTAATTCAAGATTGATGTACAAATACAAAACATTGTATTTTGACTTGTTTTTCATACTGAATTGTTGATTATGAGTTGTTTTTCCTCGTATACCAACAATAATATTCTCGGCACAAATCTTCTCGAAGATATCGTACTGATGAAGGAGATTTCTTCTAAAACAAGCCATTTTTGAATTTTCCTGAAATTTAATTATATTTCATATAGATGCTGGAGCTTTATATATTAAACTGGATTAACAATTAAATAATAATGTTGAACATACATGTATTTCATCCTATAATTCATCTGTTGCTACCCAAAGGTGCAAGCAAGTCTTCATCCCATCCTTAACCACTTTTATTGGACAACTGAAAGACAATTTTAAAATCAGCTTTCAGATTTTTAAATCTTGTCATAACAACTGGAATGAAATATGACGTGTTTAATCATCTATTTAGTGTTTTGACTATATCGCAACATAAACTTTTCTTTAACACGCCAGACAAAATATTTTCATAGAGAAATTGTTCTATCAACAACTCCCCCAGGACGACATTATGTAGTTTCAACCACTTGGATGTCCTTGATGACCTTCTTTGAATTACCGCTATGTACGGGTAAATCTTCATCTTGATCGCATTGTGAGCTACCTGTTCCATGACTTATCATATTTTTTGGTAAAAATTTCTTCAAACCCTTAATTAGAAAATTGCTTTCACACTATAAGTGATTGAATATTAATACTACGCCACTTTAAATTCAAAACTTCTACTTGTTAGAAAAAAAATAACATCAAGATTATAGAAGTTAAATTACTCTTACCGGTAAATCCTCTTCGTCTACTAAATGCATAAATGACATTGGTGGATGTTAAATATATGAAGTCTGTGATTTACCTACCTCACCTACTGCGTCTCACCTATTTCTCTCCCACCTACCTCTACATCTCTCCCATTTTCTTTAAATAGTCTCTTTTGACTTGTCATAAGTGCTAAGCCAAGTCCTCTTGAGAGCTAAGAGAGAGAAAGAAAGACAGAAAGAGAAAGGAAGTTTTTCTTGTAAACGTCGAGGTGCTCGACGGTGTAATTTCTCAAAGTAAAAAAATCTTTTGTAGCTCCATGAACGTAGACAAATTAGTCAAACCACGTAAATCTATGTGTTATTTTCTGGTTTGCAATTTTTCGATCCGGTTTTTCACTTTATTGCCGTCGTTTTTTCATAACAATTGGTATAAGAGCTTTGGTTCGAGGCTGAAAGAAAACGATGGGCAGAGACGAAGTGATGACATCGGGGATCAAGAAGTTCAATAAACATATTTTGGTTACTGGAGGATGCAGATAAATGACTATCTCTATGGGAAGAAGCTTCATGGGAAGAAACTTCATCTTTTGTTACTTGGAAAACAACAAAAAAAGATGGACGAGGAGGAATGAAATTTGTTGGATCGATAGGTTTTTGGAGTTATTCGATTAACTCTGTCAAGATTTGTTGCCCACAACTTCATCAAGGAAAGAACTACAGCAAATCTCATGACAGTTTTATCAGGTATGTATGAAAAGCTATCAGTGAATAACAAGGTGCACTTGATGAAAAAGTTATTCAACTTAAAAATGACAGAATGTGTGTTTGTTCTCAACACTTGAATGATTTTAACACTATCACAAATCAGTTGTCGTCTGTTGGAATTGATTTTGAAAATGATCACGTGCGCTAATATTGTTGTCTTCATTGTCAAATTGCTGGGAAGCCATGAGGATGACAGTTGGTAGTAAATAGTTCTGCAGATAAATCTAAACTGAAATATGATGTTATTCGTGAATTGATTTTAGCTAAGAAGGTGCGCAGGAAAAATTCTAACGAGACCTCGGGTTCAAGTTCGACATTGAATTTTAATTCCGGAGGGAGATCACAAGAAATGAACTCAAACAGAGGAAGGTCAAAATCAAATTCTGGTCAGCAGACAACCTGCTGGAATTGTGGCAATGCTGAACACATAAAAAGGAACTGCAAAAATCCTAAGAAAAAGGAGCATGATGATGTTAATGTTGCGACTGAAGAAATATAGGATGCACTATTGCTGACATTTCATAGTTCTGTTGATGACTGAATACTGGATTCAGAGGCTTCTTTCCAAACATTTTCATACCGGGAGTTGATGTGAAATTATGTTACAGGTGACTTGGGAAGGTATATTTATCTAATGAAAAAAATCTGAATGTGGTGGGGATGAGAGACGTTGATATTGTACTCCTAACAAGAGAAAATGGACTTTGCAAAAGATCAGATATGTTCGTTAGTTGAAGAAAAAGCTCATTTCTGTTGAGCAGCTCAATGAGGGTGGTCATTCAGTAGTGTTCTCAAATAATACCTGGAAGCTTACCAAAGTACCATTAGTATTGGCTCGGGATAAAAAAATTGACACACTATATTTGACTACAAGTTTACTCAAGCGTGAACACATGCGTCGGAGGTGCCTTATGAGCAGCTCAATGTCAGTTTCTTGAAAGGTGACAGAGTGTCAAAGGGAGGAAAACTGGATCTTGTACACACAGATGTGTGGGGACTTTCTCGAGTGGCATCTCTTAGAGGCTCTAGTACTGTAGAAAAGTATGATTTGTTGATCTACCAGAGGTCACAGTGCAGGGCAGTGATGGAAGTGAAAAGAAGAGTGGGTCCGGGACACCCATTTCTATTGTTCCACAAATAGATGGTGGAGAACCACAGAGCTATGAAGAAATCTTGCAAAATAAAAATTTGAGCAAGTGAGAGCTGACAAAACTTCCACCAGCGAAGAAGGCATTACACAACAAGTGGGTTTATCGAGTGAAGACTGCGTTTGATGACAGTAAGAGGTACAGGTCTGAACTTGTTAAAAAAAGCTTTCATCTAAGGTAGGATGTTATCCATGCAGTAAGAGTTGTAATCAGATGCAGGAGTAACCCAGGAAAAAGCTTGGAGGTACAAGGCTATGTTGACACTGATATGTCGACTAAGGTGTTACTCTTGAGAAACTGAAGTTGTGCTCGACTTCAGCTGGTCTTTTGACAAGTTTTCCAGCGTGAAGACAAGAGCCATGAGTTACAGAGATGGAGGAAAGTGGAGGATATCATATTTGAAAAACAAAGTCGGTACAACCAACAGATGATGCAACCTATAGGCGGTGCAGTCAATGTCTCAGTCTCCAAGTGAGAGAATTGTTAAATATATGGAGCCTGTGACTTACCTACATCACCTACCGCATCCCACCTACCTCTACCTCTCTCCTTTTTTTCTTAAATAGCCTCTTTTGGTCAGTCATAAGTGCTAAGTCAAGTCCTCTTGAGAGCTAAGAGAGAGAAAAAAAGTTTTTTTTGTAATCGTCGAGGAGTTCGACGGTGTAATTTCTCAAAGCATTAAAATCATCTGCAGCTCCATGGACATAGACAAATTAGCCGAACCATGTAAATCTGTGTGT
>NW_018219756.1:0-6424 GCF_001263595.1 Phalaenopsis equestris
AATATATCAAATACCATGCAATGAATCATACACTTATGAAAACGACGAAAAACTTGATCAAGATCCCATGATTTTGTCATCCTAAATTGTCATGGTTTCAGAGCTACTTAGTTAACGACGGTAGTCGATCCAACCTAACAAAAGGATACTTGTCAGCATTCATGGGTTGCTTCGTCTAATGAAACCTTGTAGACCTAAGGTGAATATTTGTCTAAGGGGACTAATCTATGTCGATCTTAACTTAGAGAGGGTTTTCTGCCGTATCAAATATAACGTATGATTCAATAGTCAAAAGAATATGCTGTCATTGGGGAACATACGGGCTACATGCGTAATGACTATAAATTTTAATAACAAAGTATGATTTTTTTTTACTAGCATTCAAGGAAAGTTTTAATAATTTGAAAATTTATTTGATATTTAAAAAAAATTTTGAAGCCAAACAAATTTTATACTCTAAAAATTACAAATTAATTAAAGATTAAACAAAATTTTAATGGGATATTTTCTAGCAGACTTCAACTCTAATTCAAAAATTATTAAACTATTTTTATATTAATTTAAAATTTTAAATTAATTAATAAAAATAAAATTTTATACAAGATTTTAAAGTTAAAATTTGATGAAATATTTTTTATGATGTCTCTAACCTTAAGAAATAACATCATTAACTTTTGAAGCCATTTGAACATAAAACAAAGATTAAATGATAACTAAAACCCATAATCTAGCAAAACTTAATATGTTATAAAATGCCAATTTCCCCCTTTAGGTGAGTTTGTATATTTTATAATGTATAGGTGCCCTGAATGATGAGTTTGTCTTTAAGGCAAACCTATATATATTGAACAACTCTTTTAAATTCTTAAAATCAAACTTGAACAACAAGCGTAAAAGTTAAATGAAAGTCCTAAATTGTTAATTACTTAAAGTGGAATCATCTACCATTAGAACACAAACCCTAAAATAAATCAAAACTTGAACCTTAAGGACTTAGTCTAATTCTAACATGAAAACTTCAATTTCAACATGGATGTCATCTTACCAATGCATGAAAAATTGTATTTCACTTGTTAAAAGTTAAAATATATGAAATATTTGGATGGTTTAAATGCAAAAAATAAGGTTTAGATGTTTGATATTCGTAGATACATAAGAGATAATACCTTCATTTTCCTACTAATTATGTGGGGGGGGGGGTTTGGGGGGGGGCCAAGCTTTATTATAGTTAAAACCAAAATAATTAGTAGAAAAATGAAGGAACAAAATTTAAAAGAGCATTTACATACATATCACAGAATTCTTATGTATTTACTTATCCAACACCTGATTTTCATATTAAATTTGATTTTTGATGGAATAGGATACATTTAGTTTTATAAATAGCAATGCTCTTTTGTGTTTGATAAAATCTATTTAATCAGTCTACTTTGAATTCTAAACTGATATTTAGGCTAATAAGCCTTATAACACACTTTAGATTCTATAGCTTATTGAATTAAACATTTTAACTTTGGAAGGTTTACAAACATGCCATTTATTTACATATCTAACACCAAAACTTCAATTTTTACATAAATGGCACCTTACATATGGAATTTCATGTTATGTAAAAGAGCAAAATTTAGGCTCAAAACCAAAAATCCACCCATGATGTCCTCTCACTCTCTCAAATCTCATACTTAACTCCAACTCTCCCAACCCAGCCAAGCTGTTTGATCAGCCCACCAATCTCCTCTCCTACTTAACTCCCACTCTATTGCCTCAACACTATTGAAATGCATTTGCCCTCTTTACCCTATTCTCCTTACTATCTAATACCTTAATAGTTAGCTAGTGAGAGACTACACATCTTATGATAATCTACAAAAATATCTTAAGAGACTGTGCTCTAGAAGTTCCTATATTACAAACAAGTTAGATCATGAGAAATATAATCAAGTTGAATTAGCTTGATCTTGGTAATTTGTTTACTTTTTAAGGAAGTTGTTGAAGCACTTATCATGCTGAGCATGAGCCACTGATAAGTCGGCTTGGCTCATGCACCACATGATTTTGAGGTTATCCTTACTTTTGTATTTAAGATGTCACTTTCAATTGTTGTATTCATACTTATGTATATAAAATGCTCTGTTTTAATGATGTGTTAGATGTGTTTATCCTTAAATCTATAAGGAGTCAATGAATTTCAGAAATGTAATATCAGCAATGTACAATATATTACATCTAGGAAGAAAATGACTTACCATTGAATTCTTAAATGTGAAACTTTCATGTTAATGAGATCACAACTTCATACTTAACTAGTTAAATGGTAAGTTTTGATGCCCTTATTCTAAGCACAAGAATCGGGCTTTTTTTGTATTGTAATCAATTTTTTTTTTTCTTTTTTGCAGAATTCGATCATCCGCTAAACAGTTAGCGAACAAATTTATTGACAAAAAACACAGGACTATTGAGTGAATTTTCAGTTATAATCAATGATTTTCCTAGTGTCAATTAAATGGTTAAAATTTTAATATAATAGTTAATTATATAAATTACATTAAATTACATTAAGTTAACTTATTAAATTTGCTTAACATAAATTTAATTAAATTGATTCCTAGCATGCAGACCATTTAGATGACACTAAAGCTAAAACATAAAGAATTATTTTTTGTACATAAGAAGTGAAATGTTAAGCCTTGTGAATAAGGTGGGTTAAAAATAATTGTAAGTACTATGATACAATGTAGAGTAGTGCTAAAAAAGAAGGCTTTCAAAATATTAAATAGACTGAAATATATTGGAATATTATTGTAAAATTTATTATTTTTCTATATAAAAAATTTTTATTCATATTAATTACTATAAATTATACTATTATTATAAAAAAATTCTTGTTATAAAATTTTTCATTTATATGTTCGTATTATTTTCTCTTTTAATTTTCAATATATATATAAGATCTTGATGGGTTTTATATCAAATTTTAAATTTGTAATTTTTAAAAATATTGTTTTTGTTGAAGTTTTATTTATAGATTAGAGTTAAGGATATGAGAATTTTACCATTTTTTAAGAATGGATATAATGAAACACAATTTGAATATTTTCTCATGAGAAAAATAGATCACTAAGACTGTAAGATCATTACAAGTAAAAATTTAAAGGCCTAAGATTGATTATTGGCTTTGGATTTTTTTATGAAAGGTTGGAAGGCAAAAAACTTAATAAATTACTTTCATAGAATTAGATGGAGCATTTGAAAAATACAAAAAAAAAAATAATTTTATGAGTAAATTTCAAGATCTTGAGATTTGGGATGTTTGAGAAGAAGCTAATACTATGTGAGATAAAGTAATGAGTGATATTATACAAGTTGCAAAAAATATGCCTAAAGAATCAAAAGAAAAATTCTTATGAATAAAAATAGTTTGTAGTGGAATAATAATGTGCAAGTCAAGATAAAAAAAAATATGAATTTTTTTTAAAAAAAATTGTTTAAATTAAAGAGCTTAGAGAATTGAGAAAAATATTCTGTGACATGTAGGTAATCTAAGAGAAAAATTAATGATGCTAAGATTTCTGCTTTTAATAAAATTTTTAATAGGTGAAATACTAAAGATAGCAAAGGATATATGTATATATTAGCGAAGCCAAGAAATAAGAAAAGTAAAGATTTAGTTCAAGTAAATTATATTAACAATGAATATCAAAAAGTACTTTTCATATATCAGGATATTCAACATAGGTGAAAGATCCAGCTATAATGATCTTAATATCATAAATGATAACAAAAAATTTATCTCCAATATTGCATTAATAGAATATAAGTTGAGGAAGCGGTAAAAAAAATGAATTGCGTAAAAGCGATAGGATATGATGGTATTCTAATAAAAGTGTGAAATTGCTTAGAGGATCAGGAAATTTTTTTGTTTACTAAACATTATAATATTATTTTAAGAATAAAAAAGATAGTTGATGAGTGGAGAAAGAGAGTATTTGTTCCTCTTTTTAAGAATAAAGAAGATGCACATAAGTGAGCAAATTATAAACTAATTTAGTTAAAGTGACGTACAATAAAGTTATGTGAGAGACTAATTGCCCATAGATTACGAGGAGATGAAAATTTCTCAAAATTATTTTGGATTCATGTCGGGCAAGCCTACTATGGAGGTTATACATTTGTTGAGAGGAATGTTGGAGAAGTACGTAGAGAGTATGGAGGATCTACATATGATTTTTGTTAATTTAGAAAGAACTTACAATAAGATTCCATTAGATGCATTTTAAAGAGTTTAAGAAAAGAAATATGTTGATGTTGCTTATAATCAAGTCACTAAGGATATGTATTCTAGAGTTGTTTTTTGTGTTTGAACTTAAGGAGGAATGACCAAGTATTGTCCTATTTCAATTGGATCACACCAAGGATTGGCTTTAAGCCCATATCATTTTCCTTTTGTGGACATTCTTACTAGACATTTACAGAAGGGGTACCTTGGTATATGCTTTTTATTGATGCTATCTTTCTTATGGATAAGTCTAGAGAGAGATTTCAACAAAAAAAAAAATTTGAATCAAGGTGATTAACTTTAGAGTTTAAAGGCTTTCGTTATGCGGATATAAAATTGAATGCATGAAATAAAATTTTAGTAATAATAGATTTAGTGGAGGAGTTTAACAATGGGCGATCAAGTCATTAAAAGGAGTGAATATTCAAATAATCTTGGGTTGTTGTTCAATGTGAGGGTCATATATATGGGGATGTTATTAGTAGAATTCAAGTTGGATGACTGAAATGGAGGAATACATCAAGTTTACAGTGTGCTAAAAAGGCACAATGCTTTGTGGTGTGGAATGTTGGCATATAAATAAAATACATAAAATTAAGTTGAGTTTAACTAAGATGAGAGTGCTTAGTTGGATGAGTGGCGTTACACTTAGAGATAAAATAGGAAATGAATATACATGAAAGAGTTGGAGTAGCTCTAGTGGCAAAAAAGATTAATTAGAGAGAGTCACCTTAGATGGTTTGGTCACATTAAATTAGACAATCGGATAACCTTGTTAGGAGAGTAGATACTTTAGATTTGACTCATGTTAAGAAGGGTAGAGGTAGACCTCAAAAAACTTTGACATGTTGTATAAAAAATTATCTTAATTTATTACAATTAAATGAAAATATGACACTTAATAGGACTTAATGGAGAAAAATGATTCAACCCGACTTACTGGGAAAAATGCTTTTTGTTGTTGTTGTTGAAGTTCTATTTATTTTTTACACATATTTATCATACAATTATAATATTTCATAAATTAAATCATACTAAAATTTTTTAGTTTTTATTAAATCATCCTGTTGATCTCCCAATTCAATCCAGGTTGAACATTTAATTTTGAAAATCTCTTCTTTCGGTTCAATGATTGGTCCAAATTTTACGACCTTGATAATAATATCAACGAGCAACTAATCTTCTGTGGGTTTAAGATGATTCTTCTCCAATAATCTTGACCTAGAAATTTATTCCCACATCAATCAAATTGTTATAACCTTCACTCCATTTACTAGACATAGATGAACACGAGCGTTTAAAGTTCTTAAAACATAAGTGTTAATGACCAAATAAGAACTAACATATCATCAAACTTGCTCAAATTAATTTTCAACATACATGTAATTTTATTTATATTTATCATTTTAAAAATTAAAAAAAAAAAGTTTCCTAAAAGGCCCATCATCTAAGAACATTTTATAGCATAGAAAATATATTTATTACTTTACTTTCATTAAGAATTATACATTGCCAAATAAAAAAAAAAAGTGAATATAAATTTTATTTTCAAACAAAAAATGCTTACCTATACTCATAAATTCATATACCATTCATTTTTCTCTGGAAAATATTTCATTAAATTTCATTGCACATGGCAAATGAAAAAACTGACAAAAACTAGAGCGTTTATTGTGTACGGACACCGCACGTTAATTTACGTGCAATATCTGATATAGATCACTGAAAATTTTTTTTATTTTTTTTTTTTATTTTAAGAATGAGACTCACTCTAAATTTTACACGTTCGAAATCGGATACCGCATGTAAAAATTTTTTTACGTGACACTGCACCTAATAATTTTTCCATGAATTGGGGTACAAACCTGGAAAAATTATTCCATACGGACGGACACCGCATGCCGATCATGACCGTAAATCAGGTGATCTATGGTCAGGATATATTTCGATGGGCACCATCTAAAATTAAAAAAAAATAAAATATATTCTGACCGTAGATCACCGTAATCTACAATCAGAATCGGACCGTGCGCAATTAATTCTCCAAAACCTGAGATGCGGATGATTTGGGAACGGGGAAAGAAACTTTTAATCAGCCACCAACAGGGCCTCCCATGCACGAAACACGAGTTATGGATCTGTGTCAGC
>NW_018219757.1:0-367 GCF_001263595.1 Phalaenopsis equestris
TGAGATCGTAACCAGCTTGGTTATAACCAGTTATGTTATTACCAGAAGTAGTCAAAACGTAGCCAGAATCACAACCATTATAGTCATAAGACCCCGGAGGGACAAAAAGATAATCATACAAAGTCAAGGGTTCGAGGACTTTCTTCCCCGAATCCGAGACAACCAATCTAGTAGAGGCAGCCCCCATCCTACCCCCTGTGCTATTAATCTTGGCAGTGGAGGTATTTTTTTTCGTTCTTTGTTCTTGAGGATGATGGATTTTCTGGTAAAATCTTCATCTCGGGCTCGGTATGCTGCAGACTATGAATGGAGGCTTGTTTTGATGCAGACTTTAGCTTGTTCAGTATCTTCTTGGACGATCTGCTCC
>NW_018219758.1:0-10991 GCF_001263595.1 Phalaenopsis equestris
TTTTTTGTGTGAATTTTCTCGTGCTATTTTTTACTTCGTCGTCGATCGTTATAAATTTCAAAGATCACACAACAACTGGTATCCCTTTTTGAGAGCTCGTTCGCAGACTCTGCGAAGCTTGCGAGCAGGTTCCAAAAATAAGCTAGAGAATGAAGAACGCACCTTTGTTTCCTCCATATTCAGCTCCAGTTGTTCTTCAAGCTTCATGTACTCAAAGTCATCAAGAACATCATCTGCCTCATCGATGGCATCTCGTAGCTGCCATATCCATCTGTTGAGAGCTGGGTTACGATCTGTGATCTGTGCTCGGGTGTAAGCAGAGACGACAGCTTGGATTTTGGGGTGGTTTTCTCGCAGCCTTTCCAGCTCCTCCTTCATGCCTGGCTGCCATCTGAAGTAGTGATCTTGCAGGTAATTAAAGCAATCATTGATGAGCTTATCCATGACTGGACCAACAAACCAGTCTGCCATGGAACCGATAGTGGTAGAAGCAGGAGAGAAGGTGGAAGAGAGGAAGAGAAGAAGAGGGTGAAGAGGACGGAAGTAGGCGGCTTCGCTATGAAGGATGCGTAAAGTACGTTTATAAGTTAAAGAAGGTGTGATTTCCTCCGTGGTTTCCTGTTGACTCTCATTGACGTAGAGCCATTGATGTAATTAGTGGATTGCTATAATGGATGTGTGGTGGAGGATGGAAGGGATGGTGTCTAAGTATCTGAGTAGCATAAGTTGAATCAAAAACATCTACTCACATAATCAGATCATTAGATGGTTGACGTTTGATATGGCCGAACTATCTACGGCGACTCTCCCTAGTTTTGTTCACTAGTGTAGCTAAACCAACTTTATCACCGATATATTCATTTCGCATTTTGTCTCTAAGTGTAAAGTAACTCATCCACCTAAACATTCTTGTCTCGGCAATACTCAACTTAGTTTTATGCTTCTTTTTTAAAGACAAACATTTTACACTATAGAGCATTTCAGGTCTCACCACCATCTTATAAAACTTTCCTTTCAGCCTACCCTAGTTTTGTTCACTAGTGTAGCTAAACCAACTTTATCACCGATATATTCATTTCGCATTTTGTCTCTAAGTGTAAAGTAACTCATCCACCTAAACATTCTTGTCTCGGCAATACTCAACTTAGTTTTATGCTTCTTTTTTAAAGGCAAACATTTTGCACTATAGAGCATTTCAGGTCTCACCACCATCTTATAAAACTTTCCTTTCAACCTAAGTGGTACTTTTTAATCACACAATAGGCCCAAGGCATTCCTCTACATCAACCGACAATTTTGAATTCTATTAATAACATCCGCATCTATACCACCATCACTTTGAACAACATACCTGAGATATTTAAAGCGTTCAAATATTTTAATTGGATAATAAAAATATTAATATCAATTAATTAAACTATTCATACATATTTCCATAGTCTCTAATAAAAAGTATTAAACTACTACACACATAAGCCGAGCCACATAGGTGTAAGAGTGTAAATGAGTCAAGTTTGAGCAAGTATAGGCTCGGCTTTTATTCAGCCCATTAAAAAACTTCCTATTTGTGTTCAATTTGTTAAAAAATATCATTGTTCGTATTCAACTCATTCTTATGTCGAGTGCAAAAAAAAAATTGTTCGTGTTTTGCGCTTTTGCTTAGCAAGCCGAACATGAGTTCTTCGCGAACGAGTTGTTTTGACTACCCTAGTTACACAACTGTAGGAAGTTAAAGGTAGGAGCAAGAATTAAACCTTATTATTTTTATTTTAAAAAAATCATTTAAATAGAATTTAATATATTTTTATTATATTTTTTAATTAGTAATTTTAATTGAATATAATTCTTGCTAGCCTTTTAATGAATAAAATTATTTAAATTATTTTTTTTATTTTTTGCCCCTACATATATGTATATATACATATAGAGAGAGAGAGAGAGCACATACAACTTGCTTGTGTTTGACTCATTTGTTTAGTGAACGAATTGAACACGAACTACACAATGAGCCGAACACTGGTTATTTACAAACAAGAGTTATTTTGACTTTCTTACATAAGTATCACTTACGGTTGCAAAGTTACTCCCTCATGCATTTTTTCCATAAAAGAAGGTTTTTGATTTCATGTGAATGAAATAAACAAAATCTTATATACTTGATGCATGTAGGAGATTTGCGGCGGTAGAATAATAAATTATCGTCTTAGCGTTGTACGAAAATTCAACACTCTCAGAAGAAAGAAAACAACCAGGAAGAATACCAGAAGTTTTTACGTGGAAAATCTAAAAAAGAAAAAACCACGGGATTTGGCATAGCTGAAGAGATTCACTATAAGTTGATGATTGCAGAGATCCATTGTCCCACAAGTGGGCGAGGGTTACGAAGTCTTTTGATTTACAACAACGGTGCATTCAAGAGTTTGTCATAAGGAACAGGCGGCGACTGATTGCAACCAGCAGGTGGTGGTCGGCTTTGGTCTGCGGTGGTCGGTGGCGGTATGCGGTGGTCGACAGCTACTGGAGTGAGCTGGATTTTAGTGATGGGAATACTCTTTTCTCACAGAACACCAAATTGATGCACACCGACGGTAGAATAATAAATTAATCAGAGATCCGGATGATTGTATCAAAATTTGAATATTCTTTGCTAAAAAAAACACCTTGAGATCAGTGATACGCCTTGAGATTTGTGTCGTAGGAAGGAATTTTGTTGATATTATATCAATACTTATAGGCATTATAAATTAAATTATTTTTTTTATAAATTAAAATAAAAAAATCATATAAATAAATTTAATTATTTTATAAAGATAAATATATTTAAGGTTAGATAATGTTCGAGCTAAGAATAAAATGAGAAATTTACAAAAATAAAAGATGACCTTCGCAACAAACAGAAGAGATTTTTGCCAATTAAGCCATAAAGCACTTTCATTATATTTATTTACAAATACATACTTAAAATTAAAAAAATAAATGCTATATTTTAAATTTTTTAAATTTTTTGTGATAATTTTGTTGAAAAACTTATTTTACATGATTTAAGAGCATATGGATTTAAACAGCCAAACAGCCCTTGCACTTTACTTTTAATAACGCTCTTGTGGTGTCGCCATAAAAGCCATTCTTATACAAATGAACATTTTTGTTAAATGTTTAGATGTAGTCTAGTTTATATCAATTCCTATACATCATAACGTATAATTCATTTTTTAAAAGATTAGGGTAGCAGAAATGTTACAAAGCAAAGTTGATGTAAATACATAGGATTTGGGTCGTATGTTTGTAACTGCCCCTGTTGTGAGATATGTACTTCCCGACATAGAAATGAGACACAAAAAACACAAGCAAACACAGATCGTTTACGTGGTTCGATCCAACTGGATCGACGTCCACGGGAGGGAATCAATCAAATAGTTCACTAAAGCAAAAGAAATGGAGAATACATAGCTTATACATAGAGATGAGTCATCACCTTCCTTCTATTGTCTCCCTCTCAAGCGACACCTTGATACAAGGTCTCAAGATGCTCTCCTTCTCTCTAGCTCTCTAGCTATTCTCTTCTCTTTTGTGGTAGTTTAAGATCTCTTCCCTTGCTCTCCTAAGCCTCACACCCTCTCTATCTATAGAAGCAAGAGAGTGGTAGGTGGGAGGTAGGTGAGTGGTAGGGTTCCGCCCGCTCACCTACCACATCTCACCTACCGCTCATCTACCGCTTATAATTTTTTAGTGAGTTTTCGACAAAAAAAACTAATGAATTTCATAGTAAAATTGATTGCTTGTTTTTCTATTCCCGGGTTTATCCAAACAATTATTATATTTATATATTCAAATTTGGGAAGAGGAAACCATCAATATTTTAACTTTAATGCTATGTAAGACTCTTTGATAAAATGTGTGAAGTAATTAAATAAAATTCTAAATCACAGTTATGGTATTGAACTACAAAATTCGAAATTTGTAAGACCAAAAAGTTGTTCATCAAAATCAGCCAGATATTAATTATTACAATAGTAAATAAGTCTGTGCATAGCATAACAATGCATAGGATGAGATGAATATAAGTAAATAACAAGTCCTCATACAAGTCCTTCACATTTTGATGGGAAGAGATTCATTTGGAATGACGCCAATCAATCAATATGGACATCAGGAATGTGCGCGATCTTGTGCCAATCAGAGCCTGAAAGTTCTTCATATCGCTTCCTAAACTCTGGATGACAATTTTCTATTATTATTGAATCCAAGGAGGAAGGGAGGTCTGGCAATGATTTGAGGAGTGGAATTGTATCTAACTCTAGCTCCTGGAGGGATGAGATGGCCGACAAAGATGATGGCAGGCACTCTAGGGATCTAGGTTATCAAGCTTACATAGATTCAGTGAATACAAGGAGGGAGGGAGGTCCGGCAATGATTTGAGGAGTGGAATGTCATCTAACCATAGAACCTTGAGGGATGAGATGGCCGAAAAAGAAGATGGCAGGCACTCTAGGTTATGAAGAGTATCTATAGTCAGATGTATCAAGGAGGAAGGGAGATCTGGCAATGATTTCAGGAGCGGAATGCTATCTAAATATAGACGACTGAGAGATGAGATGGCCGACAAAGAAGATGGCAGACACTCTAGGTTATCAAGCCTAATTATATGCAGTAGGTTATCAAGCACTCTAGGTTATCAAGCCTAATTATATGCAGATATTTCAAGGAGGAAGGGAGGTCTGGCAATGATTTGAGTGGAATTGTACGTAACCGTAGCTCCTCGAGGGATGAGATGGCCGACAAAGAAGATGGCAGGCACTCTAGGTTATGAAGAGTATTTATATTCAGATGTATCAAGGAGGAAGGGAGGTCTGGCAATGATTTCAGGAGCGGAATGCTGTCTAAATATAGACGACTGAGGGATGAGATGGCCGACAAAGAAGATGGCAGACACTCTAGGTTATGAAGAGTATATATATTCAGATGTATCAAGGAGGAAGGGAGGTCTGGCAATGATTTCAGGAGCGGAATGCTGTCTAAATATAGACGACTGAGGGATGAGATGGCCGACAAAGAAGATGGCAGACACTCTAGGTTATCAAGACTATTTATATTCAGATATTTCAAGGAGGAAGGGAGGTCTGGCAATGATCTGAGGAGTGGAATCCTTTTTAACTGTAGACGCTCTAGGGATGAGATGACCGGCAAAGAAGATGGCAGACACTGCAATGATTTCAGAAATTGAAGGTTCAATTCTTTCAGGGAAGAGAGACGTTCCAAGGAGGAAGGGAGAGACTGCAGCACATCATTATTACAAATTCTGAGCATTTCCAACGAGGCGATATTTACCGTTGGCAACAAGGATGGTTCATCTATAACAACGTCACAGAGAATAAGCTGGAATTTCTCAATGTTACTCTCCGCTTGTTGCAGTCCACCAAGAGAAAGGGAAGATGTGATGTTTGGACACAAAAGGTCCTCTTGCTTGCAGATCAAAGCAGTCTTCCATCCGATGTTTTGTATCTTCATTTTCTTGAGCTTAGGAGGCAAATAGGGCAACTCCTGCAGATTTGGGCAGTTTTCAAGGAAGAGTTCCGTTAAGCAAGGAAAGAAACAGTCATCTGCGGCTGCTCCTGCTTCATCAAACCAATTCTCCAATATTTGTAATCCCTCCATATTTAGCATCTCCAACGATGGAAACACAGAAACCTTGTCATTCCGATGGAATTTATAATCAAGCCGCTTTGCTTTTGGCATGTTACGAAGATACAGTGACTTGAGGTGGAGAAGCTGCCCAAGAGGTGGAAGAGTTTCCCACTCCGAACACTCGTCCAGACGGATGTACTCTAAATTGGAGATCAAATCGGCATTGTACATCCATTTTGCAGATTTTACGCCCTCATATGAAAATATGGATAATCTTTTCAAATTTTTGTATGGTTCAAGATTTTCAAGCACATTCACATCTAACTCAGAATTGACAAAGTTCCGTAGGCTTCCGCCTCTCATGTCTGACTTCCATTTCAAGAATAAATCTGTGAGTTTTCTCTTTTCACAAAATTTTGCATTGCGAGCCTCTGCAGCATCGTTCACATTTTCCAGACCATTTATTTTTAATTTGCGCAACTCGCTCATTTCTTTCAACTCCCCAATTCTATAACCATTCTCATTCTTAACATTAAACTCACTTAGTTCTTGAAGTGACCTTAATTTCCCAATTCCACGTAAACTCAAACTCACATGGACACGCAATTCCAAGTGACGCAGATTAGAAAAATTACTAACATCGCCAGGCAAGAAATCATGAGAGCAATGTCCCCCACCCACCTTGTTGCAGATTATGAACCGCAAATGATAAAGACTGCTTAGAGATCTTGGCATCTGGGTGAGATTAACAGTAAGCTTCAAATATCGAAGATGTCTCAAATTTTTAATAGCCTCAGACATATTTTTCTGATATGTAGAGTGTATCAACAACAGACGAATCCTGCTCGATGCTTCAAAAATTTCGGTAAGTATTTCAGTAAAATGTTGGCCATGTCTTTTACTTGTAAGAAAAAGTGAATGTAGGCTTTTAACATTTTTTATCATTCTCAGCACTTCGAGATTTTCAGTTTTAACATATAAGTGTCGAATAGTTTTAGGAATTTTAAGAGACAAAACATCGCCTCCCACAAATCTGAAACATTCCTCTGAAGAAATAGACTGTGCCAATTCATGTAATAAATCATGCATCTTATAGTTTATTCCCTTGTAATCCTGAAACTCCTCAAAGAAAGATTTTCTGACCAAAGCATCAAAATACCTTCCTCCAATATCTTCCAAAGTCTCTCCTTCAATAGAAGATTCCTGAATGAAACCCAATGCAATCCACATTCGGACTAAATCATCTTTATCAAACTCATGATCTTGTGGGAATATTCCACAAAATGCAAAACAATTTTGTAGAGGTTGTCGAAGCAACTTAAAACTCAATCTTAAAATAGGCAAAATGTTATTGTGACCCGGTTCTGGTTCTACGTTTAGAACATCAGGGCTATTTAAAATGCTCATCCAAAAGCTCTCATTCAAGCTAGAATTGAGAACACCACCGATGACCTTCGCTGCCAACGGAGATCCTGAAAGCTTTTTAGCTATCAAACTAGCAATATGTGTTAGTTTTTTATGAGCACCAAAGTTCTCTACACCAGCAAATGCATGGGTGTTGAGTAGCTTCAAACACACATTTTCCTCCAAGCCTTTTATTTTCAATGTTTCTTTCTTCTTTCTAATCACATTCGAAATCATCGCTGCAACAGAATCCATCCGTGTGGTCAACAAAATTTTACTTCCCAAACCTCCGTAAACTAGAGGGGAGAGTACATTCTCCCATTTCCTCATATCTTCCTCCCAAATGTCATCCAAAACAAGCAAGAACCTTTTGGATTGCACGACAGCTTTAAGACTCTCTTGAACAGCAGCGAGTGAATCCAAATGAGGCCTCTCCTTGTTAAGAAATTCCAATATATCGGCAATGACCTTTTTTGCATCAAAGTCGTTGGAAACACAAACCCACATTTTCATTTCAAATTCTTCTTTAAGATCTTCATAGATGTGTTGTAAGAGAGTTGTTTTGCCCATGCCACCATGACCCACTATGGATAGAAGAGAAATGTTTTTGTACAAAGTAGGGCTAGCAATATGAGTTGGATCTTCATTTGTTGGCTTCCTCAACCACTGCATAACAAAATCCTTCTCCTCGCCTCGACCGATGAAATCATTTTGAGGCAAGCATCCTGTTTTACGATCTTCGCACAACTGAAGCTCCAGCTCCTGCTGCTCCTGCTTTGCCTTTTCGATGAGAGGAAAGAAAGTGCTGACCTCAGCTGAAACTTTATCAAGTTTCTTCACAATTGTCTCCAGTCTCTCCAAGTTGGGATCCTTTTTGAGAGCTCGTTCGCAGACTCTGCGAAGTTTGCTAGCAGGTTCCGAAAATAATCTAGTGAATAAAGAAGGCACCTTTGTTTCCTCCATGTTCTGCTCCAGTTGTTCTTCTTCAAGCTTCATGTACTCAAAGTCATCAAGAACATCATCTGCCTCATCGATGGCATCCCGTAGCTGCCAGATCCAGCTGTTGAGTGCTGGGTTTCGATCTCTGATCTGTGCTTTGGTGGAAGCAGAAACGACAGCTTGGACCTTAGGGTGGTTTTCTCGCAGCCTTTCGAGCTCCTCCTTCATGCCCTTCTGCCATCTATATTGATCTTGCAGGTAAACAGAGCAAGCGTTGATGATCTTATCCATGATTGGGCCAACAACCCAGTCTGCCATGGCACAGATCAAGGTTTAAGAGCAGGAGAGACGGTTGAAGAGGGGAAGAGAAGCAAGAGGACGGAAGTATGCGTTTAAAAGTGTGATTTCCACCGTGGTTTCTTCTTGACTCTCATTGACTTACGCGGTGGCTTGCTTTAATGGATGTGTGGTGCAGGATGGAAGGGATGGCGTTTGGGTAAGTGAAGATGTGTGACTTTTACTCTGTATTAAATTAAAGAGCAAGGTTTTAGATTTTTAATATTATTTAACTAAAAAAATATTAATTTAAAGAATTTAATGTAGTTTGGGATTTAAAATTATATTATTTAATTACTTTCATAAACTAAACAATATTAATTAAGAAAAATTTTAATCAAAATCAATTTTAATTTAATTAATAATTTTTTAATTAAGAAATTAAATATTAATTAAAAATATTAATTTCAACAACAACATTAACAAGTTCTTATCTCACTAAGTGGTGTCGCCTACATGAATTCTTTTTCTACATTGAGTCCATTTGAATATTATATTCTCATTTAATTCTAATAAATTAAGATCATTTTTTATACAATATATGGCCAAGTCTTTTAGGTCCCTCTGTTTTTCTTAACATAAGTCGAATAAAAAATATCAACTCACCTATCTGGATCATTAGGTGGTCTACTTTTAATATGACCAAACCATCTAAGACGTCTCTCCTTAATTTTGTTCGGCTACTGGCGCTACACCGACACTTTCACTGATATATTTATTTCACATTTTGTCTCTAAGTGCAAAGCCGCCCATCCAACTAAGCATTCTCATCTCGGCAATACTCAACTTAGTTTTGTGTTTCTCTTTTAAAGACCAACATTTTTCTCCATATAGCATTTCAGGTCTCACTGTCTTCTTATAAAATTTTCCTTTCAGTCTAAGCGGTACTTTTTAATCACACAATAGGCCCGATGCATTCCTCCACGTTAACCAATCAATCAATTTGAATTCTACTAATATTCTACTAATAGCATCCCCATCTATATAACCATCACTTTGAACAGTAAACCCGAGATATCAATAGCGTTCGCACTTTTTAATTGGATATTAAAATATTAATATCCAATTAAATAAATTATTCATACATATTCTCATAGGCTCTAACAAAAAAATATTAAACTACTACACACACAAGCCGAGCCACATAACTATAAGGGTGTAAATGAGGCTAGCTTGAGCAAGCCCAAGCTCGGCTTTCGTTCGGCCCTTTAAAAAATTACACTGTTTGTGTTCAACTTGTTAAAAAATACCACTATTTGTGTTCAGCTGGTTCATATGTCGAGCGCAAAAAAAATTATTTGTGTTTTGCTCTTTTGTTGAGCGAGCCGAACACGAGCTGTTTGTGAATAACGAGTCGTTTTGACAGCCTCAGTCACACAGCCGTAGGATGTAAAGGGTAGGGGCAAGATTTAAATTTTATTATTTATATTAAAATATTCATTTAAATAGAATTTAATATATTGTTATTCTATTTTTTAATTAATAATTTTAATTGAATATAAATTTTGTTAGCCTTTTAGAACCCGTTTGGGACAGCTTAAAAGTGCGGGCGGCGTTTTGAAAACACTGCCGTCCCATTTGGTTAGCGTTTATTTTTGCGAATGAAATTTTAACTATTGGCCCTTCGAAACATTCCCGTGTCTGCCTCGCTCAATTCAATCGCGAAGCTGCCCAAGCTGCGACGATCTCCTTCTTCCGCCTTTCGATCGCGTTTGCCCTAGTTGCCCCGAGCTCCCCCTTCCGCTCTAATTTGGGTCCTGCCCTGGCTGCGCCGAGCTCCATCTTTCGCTCCAATTTGCTCATCTGCCCTAGCCGCTTCTCCCTACTCCCGCATTTGGACGGATCCCTCTCTACCCAGCAAGCATCTCTCCATTTCTTTGGAATAAAGAACGTCCTTGTAATCTTCCCCATTTCAACTTCCTCCTTTCTTCTTCTTCTCATTCTTGATTTCTAGCATATACAACATTCCTTTGCTCGTCTGCCCTAGCCGCTTCTCCCAACTACCCCATTTGGCCGAAATGTTATGTTTGTAAATATAGAAGTTTAGGTGTGAGACATGTAAATACTTATGAATTGTGTGCTACATATGTAAATTTCCCTTAATTTTTGAGTTTTTTTTTTTTCAAATTCTCTCCACTTGACTGCAAGTTGGAGCAATAATAGTGTAGGTGCTTACTTCCTGCATGTACAACACTCTATTTTGTTAATATGACTTTTTCATAATTTTTTTTACTTTAATTACTTATGTTAACGTAATTGATTTTCCTGCTCTTCATATGGTACACTGAATACATATTCTCACTAGCCTTAAGAATTGTAGATGTGTAGCTTTATTGTTAATAGATTTGTAGATAGACTTCGTTGAGCGGGGAGTATATTTTTTTTTTCTTTCAACTGTTATGTAGTGTTTTTTGGTTGCGAACAGCTCCACTGTACGTGAATGTCGGCACTATTTTTTATGTGGGGTTTGCCCGTAAGAAGCTGTCGGTCATCGGAATTAAAATCCCATTGCCCGCTTCGGAAGGACATTTTTTTTTAAAAAAAAAATTTAGTTTTGAAAAAGATGAAGTCAAACTGATCCCATAATTTTTATATTTTAAATGAAAGAGCTCTTTACCTCAAATCTTGTATCTATCCCGAAGGATGAACACAAGAGTTGAGGGTGAGGCTCGATCAAATAAACTGGA
>NW_018219758.1:13700-14451 GCF_001263595.1 Phalaenopsis equestris
CCTTGGAAAAATATTCCAATGATTCCTAAGTGTTTAGGAAGTAATTTGAAACATTTTCAAGAGTTTTAATATTTTATGATTTTTTTATTTATTTTTTTTTATTAAGAATAATTAAAAATAACTTAAAAATTAAGTTTTTATTTTAAATATATTTTTATTTTTATTAAATTTCCCTGATATCAGAGAACTCAAAAAACTAAGTTTCATAATTTTTGGAGTTATATTTTTATTTTTAAAAGTTATTTAAGTTTCAAATTTAATGGTCACTTTTAAAAATCAATTAAAAATATTAATTGATCTTCAAATGACTTGAAATTTTTATGGTAAGTTCTCTGACTTATGAGCCACAGTGGAGAACAAAAATCAAATGACTTTGATGTTTATATTCTCCAAATTAAATGTTTTAAGCAAATTTGTATTTGCTCCAAACAGTGATGTTTTGATTTTAAAAAATCATGAAAGTATTTCTTAAGACTACTCTGACCATAGAAAACTTATATAAATTTTTGTAGAATTTTCTACGTCATATACAATTTTTTATAATTATTGATTTTTGAAGTTTAGGAGCTATTTTTTGAATTTATTAAATATCCTATTTATTTATTCAAACCGCGGGCTAACTGGATCCTCGATCCGTCGAAAAGCCACGTGGCGCGCTCCTATTCGACACCGCCTTCTGAGTCAGCTGCCATGCGTCCCACCGTTTCGTTCCATAGGATCATCCTGCTTGATCTCTGCCGTCCATTCAATA
>NW_018219759.1:0-600 GCF_001263595.1 Phalaenopsis equestris
AGGCAAAGATCAGCCTCTGTCCTGACATTTTTTTTCTACAGACGACAGAAAGAAACGTGAGTGGGCCAAATTTGGCATGAACAAGAACAAAACAGAGTACTCATTAAAGTAAATTTCAGTTTGTTTTGGTTAAAAAGATTACTCATTTTATGTGTGAGTTTGTTTTAATTTAATGGAATATTTAAATCCAAAAGTAGAAAGGAGAACTTTGTGAAGTTCAAAAATTTTCTGAAAATTTTCATTAAATATGAGGTTAATTACAAAATTTGGACCCGGTCATAGACATACGACCATATAGATAACCCTAAAACAATCAAGGTTTCAAAATTTCAAAGCAAGCAAAGGCAAGCAGAGGTAAGAGGCATTAAGCAGCATCAAGTCGTGTAATAGGTCTTCAAGTATCGTCCATTTATCGGTAACATGGGTCTTTCACCCCGGAAGTCCACTAACTGGTAGGCTCCTCATGTATAAGCCTTCTCAATGACAAATGGTCCCTCCCAAGTTGGCTCGAATTTTCCACCTATTTTGCGGCGAGCAAGAATAAGTCTTTTGATTACGAGTACGAGGTCACCAATTTTAAATGTCCTTGGGCGGACCAAT
>NW_018219759.1:2054-2413 GCF_001263595.1 Phalaenopsis equestris
TTCATATTCGGCTTCATTGTTGGTACATGGCTCCGTCAGGTGTTACGAAAACCTCAACATACCCTTATCGGGCGTAATAAAGACCAAACCGATCCCTGCCTTGCCTGGTATAACTGTGCCTAATCGCTTGTTTTTCTTGCTTGATGAAGCACCGTCGAAGTACATTTCCGAGCGCTGCGCACTAGAAAATTCTATCTGTAGTATCTGCTCACCTAGTAACTCGTCGTTGAGAGGGGACCCAGCTGGCAGTTGGTGTGCAGCGAGAAAGTCTGCTAAAATTTGTCTCTTGATAGCACAGAGGGGCACAAAAGTTATATCAAATTGCAATAAGATCATTGACCATCTTGCTAAACGTCTGA
>NW_018219759.1:2894-4539 GCF_001263595.1 Phalaenopsis equestris
GAAATAAAGCGTCTCAGATATGCCAACTTCCCCTGGAAGGAACGTAACTGCTTCAAGGTTTTAGGGGGAGGCATTTCCAAGATAGCTTTAATCTTATCCGGGTCGATCTCGATTCCCCGATGACGGACAACGAATCCTAGAAACTTCCCGGAGGTGACGCCAAAAGTGCACTTTAAGGGATTCATCTTAAGGTCATATCGTTGTAACCGCTCAAACACATTCCTCAAATCATACAAATGGTCTATTTATCATTTACTTTTGATGACCAGATCATCCACGTAGCATTCTACTTGATTGTGAATGAGGTCGTCAAAAATCTTCCTCATTGCATGTTGATATGTTGCTCCGACGTTCTTTAGGCCGAACGGCATCACTCTGTAGCAGAAGATTCCAATTGGTGTTCTGAAAGTTGTAAGCGCTGCATCCTCGGGAGCCATCTTTATTTGGTTATAACCCGATGATCCGTCCATGAAGGAGAAAATCTCATGCTTCGAAGCGATGCCCACCATCATCTCTGGTATAGGTAGTGGAAACTCGTCTTTTGGACATGCCTTGTTCAGATCTCTGAAGTCGACACAAATGCGGATCTGTCCGTTTTTCTTTTTAATAGGTACAATATTGGCTAACCACGTGGGGTACTGCTCTTCTTTAACGAAGTTGGCGTCTATCAATTTCCTTACCTCGGCGATGACCTGTTGTTCTATTTCAAGGCGCATTCTCCTGGGAGCTTGTTTTACTGGGGTTACATTCTTGTCCACCCCGAGTTTATGGACTGCAACCTCTGCTGACAGCCCTGGCATTTCATCGTAGCTCCATTGGAAGAAATCTTTGAATTCTGCTAATAATTTGACCAATTCTGCAGACTCTTTGTCGTTAAGTAGAGAACTTATAAATGTAGGTCGGGTCGTTCTTCAGTCCTGAGGTTAATCTCTTTTAATTCATCGATAGTGGATTTAATTTCCTCCTCGAATTCTGGTGGAGCATCTTCTATTGGTTGATCAGTAGAGTCGTCCTCTACATCGAGACAATGCTCTTCTGACTTACTAGTAACAACCATGCAAAATTCAAAATCATCGACTGGTCCAACTGTACCAAATCCGAGACCTTCTTTTGAATTGGGAGTTCGTCTTTTAGTACTCCACAATTTTTGAAAAAGTTTAAATTTATCTTTTGGCATTTGTTTTGGTAAATGTCCCTATTGAATTAATTTTTGAACACAAGGAGAGAAGTAACCAAAAGGTAATTCCATTAATTCATTAGAATCAACATCCAAATTAACATGTTTTTCAAGCTCAGTAGAGGTAGAAGCACGGTAAAATTTGATCGACTTTGAACCAACACTACGAATTTCCATGACCTCCAAACACTCGACCTTTTGAGGGAGAATCGGAGTGAGGGTCATAGTATTCACTTAGTGGTTTATCCGATCATACATTGTTTCATATTCATTTCTCTCTGTATCTTCTAGGGATATCTTGTACTGAGGCTTCTTCTGTTTTGTCACCATTACCTAATCTTCAGAACTGTCTTCATCACCAATGTTGATAGTTGTCCTAGTCCGTTCAACAATTAAATTGATCTTTCCTCGTCTATGGCCCCGGCCTCGACCTCGGGTGGGTGAACTAGAAGAACCTCCACCAACTCG
>NW_018219760.1:0-375 GCF_001263595.1 Phalaenopsis equestris
CTACCTCTCCTATCACTTTCTTCCCTCACCCTCTTCTTTATCTCTTTATTGATGGAGAAGAGAGTGCGAAACAAAAATAAAGAAGAGGAATGGACAGAGATAATGATGAAGAGAGAGCACAAGAGAAATGAGAAGAGAGAGGATGCTCTCACTCTCTCCATCCCCTTTCGTCCCTATATCTATCTCTCTCACTCTTTTTAACTCCCTCTCCAAAAGGGAGAGTGATAGAGAGAGGGGAGAGAACTGATTTAGAGTGGAGGTTGGAAGGAGGGAGAGAGGGAGAGAGATGGTTCATGAGAGAATATGAGGAAAAAATATTAAGAGTGTCAATGAAGAGAAAGTGAGTAAGGGAGGGAGGGAGAGAAGGTGAGAGTA
>NW_018219760.1:687-3235 GCF_001263595.1 Phalaenopsis equestris
CTCCCTCCCACACTCCCCCTCCCTCTTGTATTATCAACCTCTTATGTTCTCTCAATTTTTTATCTCATGTGTTCTCTTTTGCTTATTCTCTTCTCTTTCTCACTCACTCACTTTCTCTCTTGATATGTTCCTCTCTCTCACTATCTTTCTCTCTTACTTGTTCTCTCTTACTTGTTCTCTATTTTACCTCTCTCACAGTCTCTTCATCCCTCTCTATTTTACTTTTCTTGTTATCTCTCTCTATTTATCTCTTACTCTCTTACTCTTGCTATCTCTTACATTTCTTTCAATCCCTCCTTCTCTTTCTATACTTTTTAGTGCTCCCACATACATGTTGCCTCTCTTCTCTCTCTAACCCTTCTTTCCCCTTCTGTGCCGCTCTATACTTACACTCTTCTTCTCTTGATCTCCAGCTCTCTATATTTTTATCACGACTGCTCTCCCTCTCCTATCTCTCTCCCTCTCAAACTCTCTCTCCATATGACATAGAGAATGAAGAGATGGATAAAAAAATTTCTCTCTCATACTCTAACTCTTGTTTTTTCCCTTTTCCCTCTCTTATTCTTCCTACACGCTCTATTTTGCTCTTGTTCTCTAGATCTTTTTATCTCTATCTGTCTTCTGCACTACATCTCTCTCTCACTTTTCCACTCTCTCACTTTCTTTCTTTTTTCTCTCACTCAATATCTCTTAAGAGATAGGAGAGAGGGCGAGAGAGCGAGGGAGGGATAAAGATGGAAAGGGAGTGCTAGAGAGAGCCAAAGAAAAAAATAGAGAGAGACACACTAAGTGCTGAAAGAGATGGAGGCATACTCTCCCTATCTCCCTCCCTCCAACTCTCTAATCTCTCCTCTTCTTTCTCTCTCTCTCATTATTTATTTCTCTCTTCCTCTCTCACTCACGCACTCTCTTTGTCTCTATATCTTTCTTTTTTACTCTCTAAGAGATGGAGGGAGGGAGAGACTGAGGGAGAGAGAGAGTGAGAGAGACGTTGAGCTAGAGAAAGAAAATACAGAAAGATCAAGCAAGAAAGATAAGAGTAAGTGATTGGAAGAGAAAGAGAGAATACATGAGAGAGTTAGAGAAGGAGAGAGAAAAAGTGGTAGGGAAGGAGAGAGAAAATATAAACATCTCTCTCCCTTTCCTGTCTTTCTTTCTCACTCTGCCATACTCTATCTCTCTATATCCTGTCTCTCATTTCTTACCTTTCTCTCCTTTTTCTCCCACTCTAACTCTCTCACACTCTCTTCTGTAATCTCTCATCCTCTCTTGCTTTCTCACTGTCCATTCCTCTCTAACCCTCCCTCCCTCCATCTCTCTCTAACTCTCACTCTAACTCCCTCCTCTCACTCCCTCTCTCTTCTCTTGCTCTCTATCTCTTACTATTCTCTCTCACACTCTATCCCTCTCTTTCTCCCTCCCTCCCTACCTTCCTCGTTCTCTCTTTTTCCTCACCTAACGTCCCTCCATCTCTCCTTATCTCTCGTGTCAAACTCTATATATTTATTCTTCCTCACTTACTTTCTCCATCTCTCTCTCTTATGTCTTTAACTTCACTCTTACTTCATCTTTCTCTCTCTCATTATAGAGGGTGATATAGAGGGAGAGGCTGTGAGAAGTGAGGAGGAAGAAGAGAGAGCAAGAGAAAGATGGGGGCCAGAAAATGATGATGAGAGAGAGAAAAAATAATATGAAAGAAACAAAATCAGACAAGCGAGAGTGAGAAATGATGAGAGAGAAAAGAGTGTCTGAGAGTTTAGGAGAGAGAGCATGATAGATTTTGAGTGAGAAAGAGTTAAAGAGTGAGAACAAGAGCAAAAGAGGGAAGAGAAAGAGAAGGGCAAATCATAGAGAAAGAGAGAGAATAAGAGACAAAAAAGCAGAGATAGATAGTGAGAGATTGAGAGAGACAAAATTGAGGAAAAAAGAAAGGTATGCAGTGTGAGAATGAGTGAATTAAAGAGAGAGAGAGATGGAGGGGAAGTAGATAGGAACAAAGGAAGAAGAGAGAGAAGAGAGAGAGTGAGGAACGTAGAGAGGGGAGAGAGAGAGGGCAGGAAAAAGAGTGAGAGATAGAAGAGTGATAGAGTGAATGAGAGAGCAAGCATGAGAGATAGAAAGTGAGAGAAGATAAAGATAAGGAGGATGAGAGAGACAATAAGAGAGAAGGGGCGAAGTGAGTGATTGAGAAAGTAAAAAGAAGAGGAGAAAGAAAGAGATATGGAGGGCGTGAAAGAGTTAGAGTGTGAGAGAGGTAAATTGAGAGAGAGAATAAGAGAGAGAAGTGAAAGAGTGAGAGAGATCAAGAGACTGAGAGAGAAAAATAGAGTGTGAGATAAAGGGATTTATAGAATGAGAGGGAGAAAGAGCAAGATAGTGGGAGAGAGGGAAGCATATAAAGAAAGATGTGGAGAGAGGGCTTAATAGTTTAAGAGAGAGATATACAAGGCAATAGATAGCATGAAAGAGAATGAAAGCAAGAGATACATGAGGGAGAAGTGAGATTGGGAGGGAGTTTAGGCATTAAAGAGATAATAAGAAAGAATAA
>NW_018219760.1:4318-5105 GCF_001263595.1 Phalaenopsis equestris
GAGAGAGAGAAAGGAATTACAAGAGTGTCAAGAGAAAAAGAGTGATAGAGAGAGGGAGACAGTGAGGAAGAGGAGAGAGGCAGTAAGGGATTGCAAGAAAGGAAGCTTTTAGATTGAAGACTGAGGTTCTCCACGTTTTCTCTTGTTCTCTATCTCTTTAACTCTCTCTCCATTTATCTTCCTCTTATTCTTTCTCTAACTTTGACATTCTCCCTCTCTAACTCTCATGCTCTTGCTCTCTCTTCAAAATCTCACTCTTTTCTCACTCTTACTCTACCGGTCCTCTCTCACTTACATCTCTCCCACATCCTCTATAACTCTTATTCTTTATCTCTCAGGCAGTAAGGTCTAGCACTCTTGTTTTCTCGTTCTTTCACTTCTCACTCTCTCACTCTTTATCACATTCTTCTCTCTCCCTTTTTTTGCTTTATTTCTCTTCATAACTATCTCTCTCTAACTTTAGATCTCTCCCGCTCTAACCCTCTCCTCTCTATTTCTCTTTAGTGTTAGGAGAAAGATGGGTTGATAGCTTGAGAATGAGAGAAAATGATAAGAGATAGGAGAAAGCAAGATTAAGCTAGAGAATAGTGAGAGAGAAATTGATTGAGGGAGCAAGAGAGAGAAAGTGTGAGGCTCTTTCCTTCCCTTTACTTATCTCTCTCTCTCCCTCTCTCACTCGCTCACTCAGTCGCTAGAAAGAGAATATAAAGCATCTCTTTTTCTCATTATCTCATTCTCTCAACCTCTATAGAGAGAGATAGAGAGAAGGAGCTTGAGTAAGTGAGCG
>NW_018219761.1:0-3965 GCF_001263595.1 Phalaenopsis equestris
ATCGGCATCCCCTCCTTATGTCAGTAAGTCAACTATGTTCCTTTTCTCGAAGCTTTTTTAATGGCATGACCAAGGGCTGAAGCCACGACGCCGTTCTTCACACGTTGCCTCCCATGCCTGCGCCTCTCGCTGGTAATCTCTTACTCGCCGGATCTCCTTTCAGCCGAGCCCTCTCATACAAGGCCCCGTTTGAGCAAAAACATTTCATGCGCCGACCACCTTGTCTTCATCTTTCTGTTTAGTTGGATCCCTTATTTTCCACTGTCCTTCCTCATCGACATTTTCACGCTCCTCACCAGCGAAGCCAAGTCGCAGCCCCCATTGGACTGAAACCATGACCTAGTTAATGCGTGCGGGAAGCTCCTATTCACAGCCACCTATCACGGGTGACACTCTACCTCCCATCGATGACCACATTGCCTTTCCCTTGCCAGAAGCCTCACTGTAGGGGTGGTGCATCACAACATATATAGGCCCATCTGATCACAAAGATACATTTTGGACATATGTTTATATGCTATGATATTTACCAAATTTACTTTGTATACCCCATAAGCCTCTTTTTCTTGGTTCGTATGTATTGCAAGGTGCGCAACTCTTGGTCGTATTAGCAAGTGAGCGAGCTTGGAGCAAGCAAAAAGAACACGCCCACCACCATCACGGTGGTGAGATTTCTTTCTGAAACTTCTAGCCAGCCATAGGATTTGTGGTGTCGAGTGATACACAAAAAAAATATTTAATTTTTCATTTACATTTAAGGCTTTTATTTGGTGATATTCCACTTTAAAGAAAAGGAATTTTCATATTTTATTGTAGGTACACTAAGTCTAGGCATTTGAACCTTGAATGATGCAAAAAGACAAAATTTGGAGTTAAAAGTGGCATTTTATAAAAAATTAACCAACGCCTACACGCTAAAAAAAGTTCCTAAGTGCTAGAATAGAGAGAACACGACGTCTAAGAGACAGATTTTGACGCCTAGGTGCCAGAGATGGTTATTTTAACAATTGCATTGAATTTGGATAGATTTTGAAGAGGTGCTTGCGCAGACTCTTAGGAAATTCATCCCTACAATGCAAAAGAGTGTTTTTATGTCAGAAAAATTGGTGTGTGTTGAGTGTTAGTGAGTGGGGCGTGAGTTTCAAGTTGTGAGAGAGTGTTGCAAATGTCCCTAAGACTTGTAAGAGGAGGTGAAAAGTGAGAGATTTTTTCTTCCTTATATTTCTAAGAGATATCTGAGTGTTATTGTAAAGAGAGATCTGAGTGTTATTATAAAGAGAGAAAGAGACTCAATGAAACTTCAACTGATTTGCTTGGGGAAGAGATCAAGTTCGGTTGTTTTACTTTTATTTCTTTTTTTGTAAACTTTTTTTTATATATAAACCATGTTTTGATGTATCTTCCTCATGAATTCTGAGTAAATTTCTTTGTCCTTCTCCCTATAAAGAGAAATGATCATGTGAAGAACCAAGATTGTTGTGTAATATTTGAATTTCATATTTGTGATGATTCAAACTTTAAACTACATTTATTTTTTAATTTGGTCAATTGAATTATTAAAATTTTTTGGGAATCATACGATTCGAGAGGGTTTTGCTTTCCACAAAAAAGTAAGATTCACATTTGATTTCATGGATTAGAATGTAGTCCATGAGGTTGAGTGCAAATAATAAGGAAAATTGTCATTGATGGTCATAAAATTGGAAAATTTAGGGTGACAGAATAAAATCCCCAATTTGGTCTAGGCATTTGGAAACTAAAGCGAGATGTTAGCCCACAGGTGAGAGGAACGAGAACTATGGAGTGAGAGCCTGTGTCTTCCTAGCCTAACCATAGTTTTAGGCACTAAACAATAGATTATTAAATGTTCTTATTGCGTGTAAAAAATATAAAGAATATAATTGCTCTTATTTGACACAACACAATGTTCTTCAATTTGATGATTCACTAATTATAATCTCATTTTAAGGGGAAGGTTGTTTGTTTAAATTTTAACTCTTCATCACAAAACCTAGTTTAATTTTAGAAAATTTAGCTTTGAAGGTTAGAGATTAGTATAGTAAACATAGTTTCTTTAGTAACATTAAACTAAATTTGACCTATTTTCTTATTTAAGTTTTCTATAGTTTAAATATTGTGCTTTTGTGTGATTTTCCAAACAAATTTTCACATCCATGTGGGATCAACACTTAGGACTCCATTAGAGCTTTTTATTACTTGAGCAATACATATACTTGTGTTTGCAACTTAGTGACGATTTGAAATTAAGAGTACACCTTAATTCACTAGGAGTGGCTTATTGTACTGAAGTAAAATTTATTGAGGTTAATTTGCATATTTTTTAGTATAGCTGACTTGTGTGTTGTGGTGTTGAAAAACATTTATAATGCATAAAAAACCCGCATCATCTAGGCGTGTTGGTTTGATTGTTGACACTGGTTGCATGCACCAGCGTGAGCTGGAGCAACAACGTGGTTATGTGATTTATCGTTGATTTACTTAGAGATAGCTATTAGGTTAGGATATCTATGAATGGCCAAACACCCTTCGTAGAGCTGAGTGATTCTCATTTGTTGTGATCCTTAACACAAGTTTAAATGGGTTAGAGTCCCTTAATTCGCTTGCTATGTTTCCCATTTACTTGGAGAAGCTTAGAGGTCAAACTTGGCAAAGCGAGAGAAGTTTTGTAGTTGTCTCACTTTGCAAAGTTTGGAAGAGTTTTCAAATGGGAAAAGCATTGTAACTAACACATTTAGCAATGCTCTAGAGAGTTTCCCCCTCGGAGATCTGGGGAGAAACTCTCTACATTACCTCACGATAGAAAGAGGCGATGATGATGCACATCCAAGGGTCCAAACCTTAGGTTTCCCAAGTGAGATGGCTAGCATAAGTCTGTTCGACTGTCTACAAGTTTGGTTGCTTTGGATTGCACTGTATTTTGCATGAAGCATACGAGCACTTCAACTCGCTCCAATCGGTTGCCCTGGCCAGGTGAGCATCTCTCTTTGCTTTAATCGGCCGCCTCAGCCGAATGAGCATCTTACCTCGCTCCGACCGGTCGCTCTGGCCCGGTCGACCAATCACTTTGGTTTGACTGGCCACCCCAGCCCAGTCAACCAATTGCTTTAGATTGACCGACCGCCCCTAACCGATCAACTATGCACTTTGGTTTTCATCAACTGTCCTGTGTCGATCACCCATCTTTTTTGGTCGGATTGGATACCATGAACTGATCCACCCACTTATTTGGTATGACCAGCCAACATGGTCCGATCGACTGAACACTTGCATGTATGTATGCTTTTACATTTTATTGCTTATTTTATTACACATGTATAATTGCTTGATTGCATGGTGCACCATCTGTGTTCACATTTGAATTTGAACTTGTGAGATGCTCCCCGTTGAGGATCATGATACACCAAAAATATATGTATTTTAAACCCATTTTTTATACTCATTATTGGTGATATTGCACTTTAATGGAAGATATTTGTATGGTTTCTTGCAATTTGTTGAATTTTAGGACTTGAACTAAGAAGGAAGCAAAAATGATGAAATTTGGAGCAAAAATGAAGAAGTTGAAATTTGTTCAGCACTGGCGGTGTCATTTGAAAGAGAGCATTGAATTTAATTACGGGACACTGGCGTCGAGGTTCAGCCCCAATTTCTAGAAGATTCGATGAATTTGGATGCATTTGGATGCATTTTCAAGAGTTTTAGGAGGCACCTATTGGACAACCGACTCTAGGCTTTATTTAGGGCTGAAATTGATAAAAAAAGTGACTCTTCCTGCCATTCCATCACCCCAATTCAACTTTCCACATAATATATTCCTCCATTTTTCATTCCACAACCATTTAGAGTCCATTATTCTTATAATTTAGAGTTTTGTGGTGAGATTAAGTGTGAACTCTTCTCTAAAAGTTTTGGAGAAGGAGAAAAGTGAGAGATTTCTTCTTCCT
>NW_018219761.1:4335-5813 GCF_001263595.1 Phalaenopsis equestris
ATCTTAGTGTTTAAAAACTAAAGCGAGAGTTAGCCTTCAGGTAAAGGGAAGTGGGAGCTCTTGAGTGGGAGCCAGTATCCTCCTAGCCTAGCCATGGATTTAGGGACTAAATCTAGATTAGCTAGTGATGTTCTATTACACTGTATCCGGGTAGAAAATTAAAACTACTCCTATTTGGTACAATACATATTATAATCCTTTATCTCATCTCATTTCACCCAAAATCTCATTGTTGTGGGAAATAAGCTTTTTCACATAAGAAATTTTCATCACAAAAACATAGTTAAATAGTTTAGTAGTTACTGTTTAAACTTTGCATTTTAGTTTTGCTAATAGTTAAATAATTTATTTTTGATAATATCTTAGCAATCGAAATTAGTGACAATAATTTTTTTTTATTTTCTGTGAATTTTCTAATAAATTTATCATCTCAAATTCAAACCTTCACCGTGGGATCGATATTCGGGACTTAAATACAAAGTCTTTTATTATTTGATAACGATATGTATACTTGCTTAGAATCCCAACATTAATTGTTTAAATTTCATAATTATTCTTAGAGCATCAAGTTTTTGGCACTGTCACATAGTGGAGTCAACTCTATATATTTTGCACAACTATACCATAACAATTTGAGTTCAAGTTTTTGGCGTTGTTGTCGGGAAAGGAAATGATAAATTAAATAAATTTGGTAAATTAGAAAATTTAGAGATAATATAACTATAAAAAATTTTAAAAAATAAAAAATCCAAAAAAGAACTATACATTTTTATTTAAGAGTATTTTTAAGATATTTTTCTTTGCTTATTATATTTATTTATGTGAAATATTGGATCTGAATGTTTAGTACCTTACGATTTAAAATTAGAACATACTATTGTAAAAATTTGAAAATAACAAAAAGAAATAAAAAATTTAAATGATGGCGAATAACTTAGATAATCAAATTAATGAAAATCAACAAAGACCTTTAAAAGATTATGCTAATCCTACAACATATGAACTTTATAATTTTGATGTTGTTGTTAATTCATTTCAGCTTAAATCTGCTATTAACGAAATAATACAAAATAATTAGTTTGGAGGAACACTTATTGAAGATCTTAACTTACATCTTGCTAGTTTTCTTGACATTTGTGGTACTTTTAAATATGACGGAGTGTCTAATGATGTTGTTAGGATTATACTTTTTTCTTTTTCATTAAGAGATAAAGCCAAAGCTTGGTTAAATTCATTAGCACCTGGATCTATCAGAAATTGGGGAGAACTATCACAAAAATTTTAGGCTAAATATTTTTGACCCTCGAAAACCGCTAAGCTTAGAAATGATATTACATCTTTTTGCCATTTTGAAGGGGAATCAATATATTAAACTTGGGGAAGATTTAAAGATCTTCTTAGAAAATGTCCACATTATGCTTTATCAGATTGGTTAATAATTCGAACTTTTTACAATGGATTAGTAGAATCACTTAGAT
>NW_018219762.1:0-16175 GCF_001263595.1 Phalaenopsis equestris
ATGCAGATAGAGCCGCATATAGGACTGATCGTAGAGTAGGATAAATACGGGAGTACAAGTTATGCACGCTGGTAATACCGCACAATATGATGAGTAGAAAACAGGGGTGTTAACTATATCCAAACAAATGTCACAGAATGAATCACAATTGCATCAAAATGGAGCAAAATTGCCACAGCTCACACTTCCAGCTGCCAGCGTCCCAAAAGTTGGCAAGGACAAACTTAACAACCAATCAACAAATCCTACAGCAAAGATCTCCATCAAAAAGTTCATTGGTAATGCATGTTTGTCATTATTTAAAACTCAGTCAGCACAGAAAAAAAAAATCAGAAGACACTGCACAAAAAAATAACACAACATGTATCTGCTTGTCATTATTTAAAACTTAGTCAGCACAGAAAAAAAAAATCAGAAGACACTGCACAAAAAAATAACACAACATGTATCACAGAAAAAAGAACAGGTTTCCTTTGGCCAGACCAAATTGTCTGAGGCAACCCAGATAGGTATTGACAAGAGAAAGCATTGAACATTACTCATTTTATGTTGGGAAGCCACAGCGCCCGATGTAGGTGACCTTCTCTGCATTGATGTATATTCCGTTAATAGCTCCAATACAGTCTTGTCGTTCAAGAAATACTCCATTAGCATTTCACATACAAAAAAATAACACAACATGTATCACAGAAAAAAGAACAGGTTTCCTTTGGCCAGACCAAATTGTCTGAGGCAATCTAGATAGGTATTGACAAGAGAAAACATTGAAAATTAGTCCTCATATTGGACTACAGAACCGAAAGGATATTCATAAATTCAAATCCATCATTTGGAGTGTTCGTTAGTGCCTCTGAAAAATTAGAAACAAACTTTAAATATAGACAGTCTGTCCTATAGAAAAAAACTATAAACATGTCTGGAAATACCTTGAAGAATTGCATGTATCATGGGTCATTTGCAATAAGTGTGGGAACGAACTGGAACGTTAGATCCTCGGGTTTAATTATCTTGCATGCCAAACTCACAAGAGCATTCAAACCTATTGAAAAATCTGAGAAATATCTACTGATGGTTTCCAATGAATGTTAAAATCGCTCCATAGCACCTCCAATGGATTCATTCTGGGATAAGATGTAGAGGGTAATTGCCAACACTGTAAACATTTCTCTTGTCGTCATTCTCATTGAGTCATGCAACCCATGAAGGTTCCAAAGTTCATTAAGCAGATCGAGAAATATCTCATTCGTCATACGAGAAATGTTGGTGAACCGTGTAGGGTGGCCCCGTAATAACTCACCCACACATCTATCCCCAATATGACTTGACTTCATACAAGGGGTTCGATCGACATAAGTAAGGTAGTAATGGTATAACAAGGTAAGAATGAGAGCAATTTTGCGGTTGTGGTTAACTTGTTCTTCATCCTTTCTACACAATCTGGAAATTGATAAATATTTAAACATGATAAAATAGAACTTGAGTCAATTGACGTGGTACATAGAAGGTAGGATGGTGGATGTAAAAATCACTACATAATAGAATAAAAGGCATCTGGTTGTGCCTCCATGAAAGAACGGTAAAGAGTCCATAGCATAAATATTACAGAGATCGATAGTAAAATAAAACATAATATCATAAGCAGTCAATCATCCATGTAAGAGCGCAAATAATCGAGTCGGAATTCTAGGTCCAACTTCATAAAAAATTCTCTGCGAGTTGGGTCTCCTGCAACTTCACATACTTCAAATAGATCTCTTTGTCAGCCTTAACACCAGGATATGTATTTAGAAGTTGAAGACACTCCTCAATTCTGCTGTCCTGTGATGGTGCAAGCTTAGCTTTACAGGATTCAAGCAGGGTCTCTGGTACCTCTAACGAATGCGGCTTCTTTTTTCTTCTTTTTCACCCTGGAACGCTTTGTCCCGCCAATGGATTGAACATCTATATGGATTTGGCTGAGACCTTCTACTGACTCACCTATATGCTCGGTTTCCATGTCCTGTGGTAAGCCAGCAAACCCAGTGGACATGAACTCCCGTTGCAACAACCCCAGTAAATATGTCATCCAACTTCTCCTCCAAAACTAGATCAATGCCATTAAATTTGACTTTTTTTGTTGTCGGCACTGCTTGTAATAAATTACAACATTTATTAGTGAAATCATTTCATTGTGAAAATTGATGCAAGAAAAAATAATCTTAGATATGTATTTACCTCTAATTTCTCTGTCAATCAATCCTCTGGTGCATCAATTGTCCGTTTCACTGGATCCCAACTCAATCCGGTTGATCCCCTTTTGAGTTCTTTTCATATTGTTCAATCTTATTTTAATTGATCTCACTTATTTTTTAGTTTCATCCGATCGTAATCACTTCCAGTCATTTCCTTGAATTTAACCATAATATTTTGTCACCCTCCTTTATTAAAATAGGCGCTGGGGTTATTTCCCTGCTTAATGTCCTGCAGACAGAGATCACAAAATATAATAGTGACATGTCAATCCGACATGGTCGATGATCTGACCTTTTAGGTTTGCTCATTGCTTACTGTCAGATAAACGAGGTAGCATGAAATTAATATAATTCAAAAGAGAACACGTTAGCACAAAAATTAGATGAAATAAAAAACCTTAACTTTCAATAAAGTAAAAGCTGCCATTTTCCTATTCTATCGATAAACTAAAATCTAACATAAATTTTAACTGTAGTGAATGTGAAAGGCTATTTTTTTAATAGATCTTCAAATGGAACTTTAACTTAATAATACAAATAAGAGGATAGTTCATAATGGAGATCATTTAATATTAGTGAGAGAATTGATTGTCTAAAAAGTTAATCAATAGGTTGAAGCCTTTTTTTCTCTCGAGGAAAAATATCTAGAAAAGCATACAAAACAACACTAACAATAACAAGAAGCTATGAGATCATGCATAATCGTGGTCCATTGATTTTACCTAATTGGCTAAAGAATAGGGTAAAGCATCTCTTTCGTCATGCTTGAGTTTTATTATATTAAATAAAATCGTTGTATTCTCAAATTACAAATAGAGACTCCTTTGTACAACAACTCATAATGAAATCATAATGAAATCATAATGAATATGCATATGCAAAAATGGTCGGTTTATACACATGATTGTAATATAAGCATAAAATTAACTTCTTAAACTTGAGAAAAGCAAATCAAAAAAAGCCTTCATTTATGCTTCAACTGCATAAATAGAAAAGTCTACTAAAAATACTCATAGAGAAAAAAAATACTCTTGATGAGTTTAAAACAGATTAAACAAGCATATTTTTAAAAATAAAAGAATAGCCAAAAACAAAAACAAAAAAACATTGATCTCAAACAATTCCTAAGAAATTAAAAAAAATCAAAGGTGTATGCCTTTATTTTTGTCAATTCCTTTCCTTTGTGCAGCCTGGATCTACTACCGCTAGATCATGTACTCCATAAGAAAACGGTGAAGCAACTTGAAAGAATGGAAGAAGGACATTTATGATTTCCAAGAAAGTGCATATTAATCATGGATTCTTATTTTCTTATTCACAACTTGTAATGCAAGCTCATGAATTTCCCATTGATATCTTCATCAATCTTAACGACTATTGGTATGTCACCAACAAATTTTTATCATCCAACACGAATCTCGAGGCATAACACAGATTTCGAGACAATATCTTGAGCAAAAAACATTCAAATTTCGATTAAGAGTCATGCAGAGCTTCGATTTTAGCAAAATTATAGTCAAACTGATCGGCTTGATGAGACGGACCTAATGATATGAAAGTTAGTTCAATCTGAGTCAAATCAAGCCCGGATCAAGTCATTAAACTATCACTGGAGGATTTCCAGAGGCATTTAAAAGGTCAAACGGATGTCAAATCTAGCGAGTTTATAGTCAAATCGAGCGTCTAGAAAAGACGAATCCAACGAGCCCAAGATCGCTCAATTCCGACATCGTTAAGGCACTCAAATGTCCACCAAAAGTCATCTGATCAAGGGAAGCTCTCCGGGCCGTCTGATCAAAATGGTTCATATTCCTGTATTAATTGCACTCAAAACACTATAAATAGAGTCTCACCCCTCACATGAGGGGGAGGAGACTTAAGAGAGAACTTGAGGCTTTGAGAAGGAGTTCAAGTCCAAGATCATCCTCGTCGCCGTCGATCGCCGTCGATTGCCGTCGACCACCACTGACCGCCGACACCAACCGCTTGATCGCCGCCAGTCACCGCTGACCTTCGTCGACTACCATCGTCCGTCATCAGCCACCGCAGACCTCTGTCGACCATTGCCGACCATCATCGATTGTCGTCGACTACCGTTGATCATTGTCAGTCTCTGTCAACCACCGCTTACTAGACGTCATCAGTTGACGTTGTAAAGTGGAAAGCTAGTTACCATTTCCCGCCTGTGGGACAAGGGGCATTTGAAATCATCAACTTATAGTGGATTTTTACAACTGGGTCAGGCCCCGTGGTTTTTCCCTTTTTTACGGGTTTTCTACGTAAAAATCTCCGGTGTGATCACGGCTCGATTTATTTTTATCTGAGTGTGTGCTGAATTCTCGTGCAACGCTAAGACGATAATCCATTACTCTACCGCCACGAATTTTCTAGCACGCATCAACTATTAACTTCTCAAAATGGAGAATAAACGAAAAAAATAAGGAATATGAGTTTACTTGGGAGATTGCCTAAGAAGGATTCGGAGCTATTAGGGCAGGATCGCGGGAGGGCAGTGATATTAGAGCAGGAACGTGGGAGATCGCCGAAGGAGCCAAAGGAAGATGCGTTTACCTGGGATGTGTTTATCCGGGAAATCACCAAAGAAGTCGAAGGAGCTATTAGGGCAGGAATGTGAGAGGACAACGAAGTAATCCGTAAGCAAGGAACGCAGCCCGCGGGGTTTTTTCCGCAGACGTCGTTATTAACAAAATGAAAATTTCATTTTTCGAACCACGCCTAAAATGTGAAAAATCAAACGATGGGGCCGCGTTTTCATTTTGTTACAGTTATAAACTGCCCCAAAACGGGTCTCTGGCATAGTCACGCTGCCCCTCATCCGCGATGCTTGCTATTGTGGCGTGATCACGCCCGAGTTCAGTGTGGTCATGGTGGCGGCGACGGCTAGACACCGGTGATCTTGCGATGGTGAGGGCGATGGTCAAGTAGCGGTGGTCTAGCAGTGACAACAGTACAGGTCAGTCAATAGTGGTCTGGTGGCGGTGGCAGACCCATGGGGGGGGGCACGGTGGTCTGGTGGCGGTGGCAGCCATATGGTGGTGGCCAGGCAGTAGTGGTTCGATGATGATGGTGGCCAAAAAATGGTGGTATGATGAGTACAACAGTGGTCCGACGGCGGCAACGACAATGATGATCAGACAACGGTGGTCCAATTAGGGGTGTAAACGAGCCGAACATGAGCAAGCCTGGGCTCAGTTCGTGTTTGACTCATTAAAAAATAGCATTGTTCGTGTTCGACTAGTTTATATTTTGAACACCAAAAAATTGTTCTTGTTGGACTCATTTGCTTAGCGAGCCGAACCCGAGTTGTTGGCGAACAAAAAATCATTTTGATAATCCTAGTCATGTGCGGTTCTTATGGGTGTAAACGAGCTGAGCTTGAGCGAGTCAGACTCCGCTTGTTAAACAATATCATTGCTTGTGTTTGGTTTGTTTATATATCGAGCTCAAAAAATTTGTTTGTGCTTGGCTCGCTTGTTTATCGAGTCGAACACGACCTATTCACGAACAATGAGCTATTTTGTTAATCACATAACCGTTGAAATGTTAAGGGTAGGGCGAGATTTCAATTTCTTTATTTATATTAAAATATTCATTTAAAATGAATTTACCTATCGAGCCAAACACGAGCTATTCACGAATAATGAACTATTTTGATAGTAATTTTAATTGATTATAAATTTTTGTAGCATTGTAGTCAATTTAATTATCTTAAATTATTTAAATAATACTCATTATATATATATATATAAATTTTTCAAGCCAAAATGAGACGAACACGAACAAATAAAATTTTGTTTGTGTTCAGCTCGTTTATATCTCTAGCGCAAAAAAATTTGCTTGTGTTCGGCTCTTTTATTTAGCAAATAAATCAAACACAAGCTACATAACGAGTCGAACACGAGCTGTTCTCAAACAACGAGCCATTTTGACAGCCCTAGGTCCAGTGACAAGAATTGTGATGGCTCGACAATGTGGGTCAGGCGAGGACTATGGCGGCCAAATGACGGTGGTCCGGCAATGACTACAGTGGTGGTCGAGCAACAGTGGTTGGGCAACGATGGTGGTGCGACTTTGGTGGCTAGGCATAGTGATCCAGTGGTGATGGTGGTCAGATGACGATGGTCCAACTGCAAAGACGGTGGTGGTTGGGCAACAGTGGTCTGGCAGCGGTGGCGACGACGACGTTGGCTGCGAGGCAACAATGGTCCAACAACAGCGACGGTTCGGCTATGGATCTTGGGAATCCTCAAGAACTTGGAGCTCCTTTAGCTTTCTCCTCGACATCTAGATAGACCTTCATGAAGAGGGTGAAGATTTAAAGATTTTATGAATGACATCATTCGTAAATATTGCATCAATCTAAACCACTCCATCGAATGACTCGGAGTGATTTTCTGATCAGATGTAGTTTTATGAGCATTTGAATGCATTAATGATGTCAAATTTAGGTGATCTTAGGCTCGTTGGATTCGTCTGTTTGAGACACTCGATTTGACTATAAACTTGCCAGATTTGAAGATTTTTTGGCCTTTTAAAGTAATATTTCAATGCTTTTGTTTATTCTTTAAGTACATGATCTGGGCTGACTTTGATTTAGATCGAACTGTTTTTATGTTGTTTGGTTCTTTTCACTGAGGCACTTCACGTGATAATCAATTGAAGTGTGGGTATTTCTAAATTTATTTTTTGAAACCTCAGATCCAAATGTGCGTCTGGATTTGTGGAGATCAATATGACTTTTAAAGATGCATCATTAATAAAATCAATCAAATCAATCAAATTCAATGAAATCTAATTGAAATTTGTCAATTCTTTTACTTAAGATAATTTTAACATATTTTTACGGGGATTATACAGTGAAAATTCAAATTTCATGCGACCATAATTTCAGAAAAATTTTAATTCAAATTTCTTGAAACTTTATTAAAAAATGTCAACATAATAAAAACTACTAAAGCTTTATTGCAATTATCAAAATAGCTTATGATTCTCCGCATATTAAATCCTAACTTTTTTAGTTTATTAAAATAAATAATTTTAATGTCAATCATATAATCCAGCTTTGTTTTTTTTAAAATAGCTTATCGCCTATTTAACATAAAGTTTTTTGCCACCCCCATTGCTTGTGAATTGTGAGGAAAAAAACCCTTCTCCTTCAAAGAAAAGAGGAAACGAAGGCTCTTCATTCAATTATGACAGCAATACAAGAAGAGAAAGGAAGTAGAGGATGAAACATAGAAAGGGGAATTTAATTTATTCTTATCATTGTTTGTTTGTTTATTTGGTTTGCCACAAATGAATCTAAACATAAAGGTAATTTAATTTCTCGACTTTCTTGTTTTACTTTTATTAGAAACTATATTTACCAAATGCTTAAATTTAGAAATATGAAGAAACCTTTGGGATTGGATGTGATAAAAATGTTTGATAAATTTAATATTGCGATTCAAGTTTATTGTAAACCAGTGACTAATTTGATTTTAGGGAAGAAAACTACGAGAGTCAGTTTAAAAATTAATATTGATGGTAGTTGGAACAATTTATATGCTGGTATTGGTGGGGTGTGCCGTAACTTTACAAGAAATGTTTGTTTTGGTTTTTTGCTCCTGCTACGGTGTTTATGGCCCTCTTCTTAGCGGTTAAATGCAATTGGTCTTACATTGAGATTGAAATGGATTCTATGGAGCTTTGGAACTATTGTACTAAAAAGAAAAAGTATCATTGATTTCGTATTATTTCTATTAAAAAAAATCTTTGTTTTCCTTAAGTTTGTGCAGGTTCATTAGATTCTTATTCATCGAGAAGGGAATCAGTGCGCTAATTGGGCTGCTAAAAGAGGAGGTGACTCAAGAATTCAATTTCCTCGTTAGGATTCCTCTAGAGTTAGCTCGTTCGATTAAGGGTGATTGTTTAGATATTCCTTATATTCGTATTGATAATGATTTTTGAGGTTTTTATTGTATAAATTGTATATGTTCTTCGGTTCTTTAGTTTCTTATTTTTTTTATGCGTGAGTTGTTTTTTAGTTGTTTGGGTGGTGGTGTCTTTTTTGGTCGCTACTTCCTACTTTTTATTTTTGTTGAATAAAATTTCCTCCAAGATTAGTTAAAAAAAACATAGAAAGGGGAACAAAGGTTCAACAGATAAGACAAAACTCAATTTATTTTATTCTCTCTTTTACATAAATACAGAACATTAAGTCTGTTTAGATAGCCAATACAATGGCATACACTTCGGACCTTAATATCTTCATCGCTGAAGTTTCACAAAGCAAGATAAGAATAATAATAATAATAATAAAGAGAAACAAAAACTTCTTTGGCTCAAAAATGAAAAATAAAAATAAAAATTTAAAGCATTTTGTCTAACTTTCTTAGGAAAGAAATTATTTTCTGCAAGGAAATAAGCAAAAGAATATGAAATTTGCATTACTTACTTTTTTGAAAGAATGGCAACGAACAACACAATCCTGTGTTGCCCTCTTCTGGCCTCATCATCAAAGGGAAACACAATTGCGCGAAATTGTCAGCCGACTTGCCGTTGTAACAGAGTGTTATATATGTAAACAATGAAGTTAGGAGACTGAAATATTTAAATTCCATTGTTTTATGTGCTGTATAAATCCAGCCAAAAAAATTACATCAGAAGGGGAGCTCGGTAGAAATAAGGATTTTTGAAATATAAGAAATCTTGTGCCAATCAGAGCCAGCAAGCTTTTGATAGCGCTTCTTAAACGCTGGTTGACAACCGCAGACGGAGAGTTCTTCCAAGGAGGGAGGGAGGTGTTGTAATTCCCAGAGCAGAGGAACGTTATGAATGAAAAGAGTTCGGAGAGAAGAAAGATTATAAAGGCAAGACGGCAAGCAATCCAGCTTCTCAAGATCATGCAGAGACAGCCTATACAAAGAGGAAGGAAGGTCTGGCAGATTTCGGAGTGGAATCATTCCTAAGTAGAGATGCTTGAGAGAAGAGTGCGACAAAGGCTGTAAGCACTGCAATGATTCTAGGAAGCTAAGATGTAAATTAACAAGAGAGATGGGGATGGTCGGCAATAGCTTCAGCTGAGGAACCTCATGCACATATAGAATCTTGAGTGAAGAGAGGCTTGACAAGGTGGTAGGAAGGGACTCCAGGGATTTGAGGCTTTCAAAGTTCAACTCATGAAGGGATGAGCTAACTTGAAGAAACCATTGTTCTGCCTCAACTGGAAATGAAACCAGGTCATTATTATCCTTAATTTCCAGCTTTTGAAGGGAGGTGAGACTTCTCAATGGCACCATTTGCAACACGGATGGACTGCTTATAACAAGTTTATTGAGAATGAGCTCATGATTCTCATTGGCTTCCACTCCTTGCAGTCCTCTTAGAGAGATGAGATTGCGGCAATCTACAATTGTCAACTTTCTAAGTGCTGCAAGTCTCGCTGTTTCTTCAGCCAGTGGAAGAGATCTAATGTTGGGGCAGCGAAGGACTTTTAATGTTTCAAGGGGAATGGATTTTGAAGTGCTGCAACTGTTGCCCGTGCCACGTTGCCAGTTCAGAGCTTTCCACCCAATGTTATCTATCTTCAATTTCTTGAGCTTAGGAGGCAAAGAGGGCAACTCTTGCAAATTTGGGCAATCTTTTAGATACAATTCAGTCAAGCAAGGAAACAGACAGTCATATGTTGTTGGTGCAGCATCAAACCAAGCCTCCATTGCTTCCAATTTCTCAATACGTAGCACATCTAATGATGGAAAGACACGATCCTCATCATTCCCATAGAATTTAGAATCGAGTCGTTTTATTTTTGGCATGTTATGAAGATACAAAGACTTGAGGAAGGGAAGCTGCCCAAAAGGTGGAAGAGTTTCCCACTCCAAACACTTATCCAGTTCGATGCACTCTAGGTTGGAGATCAAATGGGCCTTGTTCATCCATATTGCAGACCCGGCATCCATGTATGCATTTATACTCAATTTCTTTAGGGTGTTATGGGGTTGAAGGTTGTCAAGTACCTTCTCATCTAAGTTGGGATCTAAAATTTTACGCTCTCTACGGAAGTAAGGAGCATCACCCCATTCCAAGGACAAATCCGTAAGGTTTTTTTTATCACATAATTTAGCACTGCAAGCCTCTTTTGGTTCCTTCACATTTTCCACGTGTTTGATTCTTAATTGATGAAGTTTATTCATATACTCCAGCTCCCCAATTCTATAACCTTCCTCTTTCTTAACATAAAATCCATCGAGTTCTTCAAGTGAGTTTAACTTACCAATCCCATACAACCCAGGGAAGTGATCCCAGGGTAATTGCAGATAATGAAGATTAAAAAGGTTGTTCATATCCCTTGGTAAGAAATCATGAGAAAGAATAATTCTTGGAAAAAAATCACAGACTATGAATTGCAATTGATAGACTACTTAAAGATCTTGGCAGCCGAAGGAGATTAAATTCAAGCCATAAGTATCGAAGGTGTATCAAATATTTAATTGCCTCGGGCATCATTTTCAAGTCTAGAGCATGTATATATAACAAACGTATGCTTCTTGATGCTTTGAAGATTTCACCGAGCACACAGATAAAATCTTGATCATCTACTAAGTAAGTTAAATGAAGTGAACGCAATTTTCTAAATTTTGTCACCTTTCTAAGCACATCTAAATTTTTAGTTTCAATAGATAAGTGTCGAATACTCTCAGGAATTGTATGAAGTAACTTTTCATCACCCATAACTCTAAAGCACTCCTGTGCAGAAATAGATTGTGCCAATTCGTGTAATAAATCGTGCATCGTATAATAATTGCCATAGTCCTCAGTCTGAAAAAAAGATTTTTGTACCAAAACCTCGAAATACCTTATTCCAATATCCTTCATAGTATCTCCTCCTCGAACATTAGATGTATGAATGAAACCCAAAGCAATCCACATTCGGACTAAATCATTTTTATCAAACAAATGATCTTCCGCAAACATGCCACAAAATGAGAAACAATTTTGTAGAGGCTTTGGTAGAAACATATAACTCAATCTTAAGATCGGAAATATATCATTTTTGCCCATTTCTCCATTTCCAATATCACTATTTAAAACTTTCATCCAATGCCTTTCATCCAAGTTAGAATTCAAAATACCACCCATGACCTTTGCTGCTAACGGAGATCCATAAACCTTTTTTACAATCTCAACTGCTATGGATCTTAATTTAGGATGATAAACATCAGGATTCTCTACATTAGCAAAAGCATGATTGCTGAGGAGATGTAAACAGACATCCTCCTCCAAGCCCTCCAATCTAAATGTTTCCTTCTTCTTATTAATCACCTTTGCAATCATCAATGCAACAGAGTCCATCCGAGTTGTTGCCAAAATCTTACTTCCCAAACTTCCATAATTCAGAGGAGCGAGCACATTCTCCCATTTGCTTTTATCCTGCTCCTCTGACTCCTCCCAAATGTCATCAAGCACAAGTAAGAACTTCTTGGCAATCACCTCAGATTTAAGACTTCTTTGAAGTGCCTCAAGTGATTCCAAATCAGGCTTCTTCATTTTAAGACATTCCAGCATATCTCTAAAAACTCTTTTCACATCAAAGTTATTGGAAACGCAAACCCACATTTTAAGATTGAATTCCCTTGTGATTTCATCTTCATAGACATGTTGCAAGAGAGTTGTCTTCCCCATACCACCATGACCCACTATAGAGAGAAGAGAAATGTTGCTCCCGTACGAAGTAGTGCTAGTACTAAGAGTCTCATTTTCATTTGATGGCTTCCTCAACCACTGCATAACAAATTCTTTTTCTTTAACTCGACCAATAAGATCATTTTTAGGCAAGGATCCCGTTTCACGTGTTTTGTACAAATCAATCAACTGCTCCTGTTGCTCCTGCTTTGTGCTTTCTAAAAGATGAAGAAAATTGCCAACATCAGCTGATACTCTATCAAGCTTCTTCACAACCTCCTCCAGTTTTTTCAATAAGGGATCAATTTGGAGAGCACGTTTACCAATTTTAACAATTCCTTTCTTCATGGAGCTCATGGCGGAACGCAGCTTTGTTTTCTCCTTGTTTTCGTTCAGCTGATTTTCATGCTTCATGTACTCAAACTCATCGAGCACATCATCTGCTTCATCTATGGCATCTCGTAGCTGCCATAGCCATTTGTTCAGATCCGGGTTTTGGTCTGTGATCTGTGCTTGGCTGGAAACAAGGACCACGGCTTGGATCTTGGGGTAATTCTCTCGCAACCTTTCCAGCTCCTCCTTCATGCCTGTCTGCCATCTGGCTTGATGTTTCAAGTACTCAAAGCCAGTGCTGACGAGCTTCTCCATGATTGGACCACCAAACCATTCTTCCATGGCGCCGATCAAGGTAGAGCAGAACTGAACAAGAGGAGAAAGTGTCAGACAGAAAAGGGTAAAATTTCCCGACAAGTTAAGGCGTGTTAGATCTGCGTAATTATATTTGGGAGATTTTTACATAGCATAAATTCCTATATTTTGTGTGCGATGTATGTAAATCCCCCTTGAAGTGTGGAAATCACTCGAACAACTAACCTTCCAATGCGATATGCGAAATCCTGAAACTTAAAGAGTAGTCAGTTCTACAGAAATTTCACTCAGCCTTCCTCGTAGAGCTCCAGTCGGCGCCGATCGAGTTTCCGCCGGACATCCGTCGGCCGTCGGTTTCCAGCAAGCTCCCTTCGTCTTCCAAACTAAGCTCCGAGTTCGTCACCGCCTTCGTCGTCTCCTCGTCGAGGCAGAAGATGAAAAATATTTTAATGTTATCTACTGAGTCCGTGAGTTTGCGGACAGCCTATAACAGTTTTCTATATTATTGATGTAATTTTACAAGGTGATTCTAACGAGAGTTTGCTACATGTAGCATATAGTTTTAGTTTCTGATTGGACTCCTGATTTAAAATTTTCTGCATAAATGAGGAGAAATTATTGCATATGGATGCAGTGTTCGATCCTGACCGTAGTCATGATATAATTCAGTTTTTTAAAAAAAAAAATTACGTAGGCCTCACCAAAATATATCCCACGATCTACGGTCAGGATCTGACACTGCAGAGATGCATGCAGTGTCTGTTCGTATGCAATAATTTTTCGTAAATGAGATATCATTTAATGTTAGATCCTGATTGAAGTCCTAATATAAAATTTTCTCTGTAAATGAGAAATCATTCAATGCTATGACACAATTTTACTTGGATTTTTTTATATGTTTATACTTTTAATATTATAAAAAATAAGTTTTTAAATTATACTGTTTTTTAAAAAAGTGAAATATTTATCCTTATCATTCGGGGAACAAAAATTATTGATTTTGTTGCATTAAGTAGTTAATGCTTTATACTTTGATTAAGTAAAATATCTTAACAACCTAACTTTTAAGCATAATATTTTAATCATTTTTTTCATTACAACTATTCCTAAACCCAATCATGAAAGTTTTAAGTGAAGCTTTTTTTTGTGATTAAAATGTTATATTTAAAATTTGAGCAATTAAAATTATATATTTGATATTTTGAATGTTCGGTACGAAAAAAAATTTTTTGGTTTAATGATAATCTCTCCAAGTCTCTCCAAGAAATTGAGAAACTCGTACAAAAAAACTGATATTTTAAATTTAATTTACTTTTCATTAAATTATAGTTTTACCTTTTTTGGGTAGGAAACCAACGGGAAATTACAAAATAATCGCATTATTAACTTCATGTATAATGAAGGTGGCGGTTTCATTATGCGAAGACAATGTTGAGACGAAGAAATTCACACAATAAAAGTCACACAAAAAAGATTTACGTGGTTTTAGTGTTGAATTGATTCGTCTACGTCAATGGGGAAAAACAATCCACTAGCATCAGATGGGGAGAAGAAAAAGACTTGGAGTTACAACTTCTGCACTTCTTACAACGCCTCTCCATGAAAGCAATGTCCCTTCTATAGAAGAGGATTAAAGGATACAAGTAAATAAAGCCAAAATATCAAATTACCCCCAATTACAATAAAAACCATAAATACAAAAATTTTCATCTCATCTCTTACTTACAGGTAAGTGAGAGATGGTCATATGAGTTATAAACTCCAATCAGCTGCTCTAAGATAGCTGCTTACGTGCCTCCCTCTCGAAGGGATCAAGTCTCGCCTAGCTCTTCAAAATGCACACTGGCAATGAGGCATGTGCTCGGACATTCACCAAACTTCTGCAGCAGGTGAAGTTATGGAATAATATCACCTTCGTGAACATGCCTATTAAATTCTCCTTTGTATCTATCTTCTTCAACAGAATCTCGTCGCTATCAATCAAGTCTCAAATAAAGTGGTGTTTCACATCAATGTGATCGGTACGAGCATGATAAATTAGATTTGGGACCAAAAATATTACACTCTAACTGTCACATAATATCGTCAGAGACTCTTGATCAACTCTCAATTCATCTAATAGGCCCTGAATCAATATCGTTTCCATCATCACCTATGTGACTATTATGTACTCAGCATCCATAGTAGATAAAAGAACAATAGACTTAAGAGCTGACCTCCAACTGATTGAAACTTCTGCCAATTTGAATAAATAACCTATCGTAGATCTCTGATTATCCATATCACATGCATGGTATGAGTCATTGTAGCCTACACAGAAATCTATGGTAGATGACTTCCTCTCAAACATCAAACCAACATTAAATGTACCTTTCAGATACCTTAGAGTACTCTTCACAACCTGCTAATGCTTCCATGAACTTACTCACAACACCAACTGCCTGTGTAATGTATGGTCTAGTACAAGCCATGACATACATCAAACTAGACCAGCACAAGGAATTGATTGCATATCTTATTTTTTCTGATTATCTTTAGGATACTTATCTGAACTTAATTGAAAATGAGTTGCAACAGGTAAACTCACCGCCTTGCTCGAGTAATCAATCCCAATTTTCTTCAACACATTCCAAACATAAGTTCCATGCGAAAGCCAAACATTTCCAATTGTCTTGTCCGTGAGAATCTCCAGGCCAAAAATTCTGCCAGCTTCACCTAACTCCTTCATTTTGAAATATTTGAAAAATTGATTATTCATCCACCCCTAGTGTGTGTTGTTTTTCTGCGTGTTTTATGTCAATTTAAATCCCTGTAACAGTGCCACAAACTTGACATGTCCCGAAATTACGCAGTAATTTAAATTTAAAAAATATGACCAAATTCTTGATGCACCCCTAGTGTTTATTGTTTTTCCTGCGTGTTTTATGTCAATTTAAATCCCCTGTAACAGTGCAAACGCTTCTAAGCCGTTGGCCTTTCGCCAAACCTTTAAATATGCCGGCAAAACACATCAGACCACCTTCTAAAAATACTATCGACAACACACACTGAGTTTTTTGTTGTTGAAGCCAAACCAAATTTCAATCACAAACCTGAAGCTCTTATATCAATTGTTACGTGAAAACAATGTGAAAACAAAGAAATTCAACAACAGCAATCAAACACAAAAGATTTATTCAGTTTGGCGTTGAATTGATTTGCCTACGTTTACGGTGATTCCACTAGCACCAGATGGTGAGAAAGAAAAAAACTTGGGGATTCAACTTCTACACTTCCCACCATACCTCTCTCATGAACCCTAACTATCTTTTATAGAGGAGGATTAGAACATACAAGTAAATAATGTCAAAAGATCAAATTACCCCTAATATAAAATTTTTTATTTGATATTTTGAATATTTGGTACGTAAAAACTCCTTTGATTTGTTAATTATCTCTCCACGAAATTAAGAAACTCGTCATTTTAAAATTAATTTGTTATCCAATAAATTATAGTTTTCTCTTTTTGTGTAGGAAGCTAATGGGAAATTAAAAAAGAACTATAATTGGCTTTAGGTATGATGAAGCTGGCAGTTTGGCTATATCTAATTTTATTTAAGAGATAGAAAACTT
>NW_018219763.1:0-541 GCF_001263595.1 Phalaenopsis equestris
TTGGCAGAGTAGCAACAATCTTTTGGACCTCCTCAGGTCCCTCGGTATTCATAAGAGGATAAAACCTGCCTTTTCTCAACATTAGATAGATTTCTGGCAATTCCTCTTCCTTTTGATAAAGTCCTTCTTTAGTAGGTATTTTTTTAGGGATCTGATTTTTAGCTGCTTTTCGAGCTTTCCTATTGCGGTTTCTCTTCTGAGATCTGGTCAATGGTACAGTCTTTGAACTTGATCCGATTTCAAAAGTTGAAGGTACAATAGTTAATCCTTCAGTTGGATTTTCTATTATCATGATTTCTTTTCCCTTAGTGGCGGAAACAGAGGTCTTTGTTAATGTTATGGTGTCAGTAGCAGAGGTCTTGGTTTTCTTGTGAACTGGAAAATCATCAAGAGAATTCAAGTTGAATTCAGCAGCAGGTTCTTGTATTTCTGGAGCAACAACTTTCACAACAACAAAAGGAGCCTTCCCGAGGATGACCTCGAGATCTCCAAACCCTGTTCCAAACTTGATGGTAGTAGCAACATTGCGGGCCTCGCGGCT
>NW_018219763.1:4174-4770 GCF_001263595.1 Phalaenopsis equestris
TTGGTGAAGACCCTGAAGGGGGCAAATTAGTGTATTTAGGGACACTTAACCAAATTTTTATCCCTAATTGGACTTGTGGTGTTTTTAAAAAAGTTTGATTATGTTGATCTTTCTAATCTCTTTATCAAGTTTTAATATTGGCTTAAATTCACCACTAAGTCCTTTAGACCTAAGTAGTGTGTGCATTGATTTTTGAAAGGATTCAAAACTTTAAGTGATCATTATCAAGATCATTTTAATTATCAAACAAGGGTGTGAAATCATTGATTTCCAAAATTATACCCCCAAATTCAAAAGTCATGAAGTTTCCAAAATTTTGATAATTATGGTAATTATATTTTTTTTATCCTATAATTTGACAAGGTGAAGTGGGTTTCTACCAATTAAGCCCATTTTGGTTACAAATCCTCAAATGAGTTAATTAATATCAGAAATTATGGATTTCCCATTTTGATTAAGCCTAAATGTTCATTAAAGCCAAAATATCCACAAATACGCTTGCCCCTAAGGGTCCAAACTTTTATAATTTGTCAAATTTAAGTCAAATGACTTTAGAATTTTTATGTAACTCTACTGATAGGTCAATTAAGACATCA
>NW_018219763.1:5631-6445 GCF_001263595.1 Phalaenopsis equestris
TTTATATTCTCCAAATTAAATGTTTTAAGAAAATTGATATTTGGTTCCAATAATGATATTTTTATTTTTAAAAATTATGAAATTATTTCCTAAGACTACCCTAGCCATAGGGAACTCATCTAAGTTTTTGTAGAATTTTCTAACCCACATAGAATTTTCTATAATTATTTGAATAGAAAACACATAAAAACTTAGAAAATTAAGATCTCTCTTTAGAGATCTCCTATATCTTTGGAAAAATGTTCAAATTATTCACCTAGGCAGAGGCTACAACATATAAAAATTTGGGGTTAAGATGATAATTCAATATGAATGGAGAATTGAGAAACCCCGAACCCTAATTTATTTTTTAAAAATAATTTATGCATAAAATTGATGTGAAACTAATTCCACATGAATCTCCTCTATTCACTGAGCAAGAGGATATTTTTATATTATTTTTGTGAATTTTCTATGCAAAGATATGGATTTTTGAAATTTAGGAGCTATTTTCTGAATTTTTTAAATATCCTATTTATTTATTCAAATGCGGGATGACTGGATCCTCGGATCCTTCGAAAAGCCACATGGTGCGCTCCTATTCGACGTCGCCTTCTGAGTCAGCTGCCACGCGTCCCGCTGTTTCGTTCCATAGGATCATCCATGATCATCCAGCTTGATCTCCATCATCCATTCAATACACGCGCGGATGGACGACATCCGTTCATCGTCCCCGATAGCCTTAACCGAGAACCGTCCATTTTAAAAGCTTAATATCTCCCTCATTTCTCAATGGATTTTAGTGATTATTTTTTTAAAATGTTCGTCTTGAAGA
>NW_018219763.1:6747-7720 GCF_001263595.1 Phalaenopsis equestris
CACTATTCATGGTCGTGGGGTGGATTTTTATAGAAATTGGCCATGTGGTTGCTTGGCTGGCCAATTGAGGGGTTAGCCTCACTGCTTAGGTGTCAAGCAGAGGAGCTCTCAGCTCAATTTGGGCTGAGGTGGCCTCTTGGTATGAGTTTGGGTTTTAACCATGTGGGGGCTCACGGTTTTGGGCTTTAGCTAAGGTGCCTAACCAAAGCTTGGACCATGGTTAAAGCTTATGATGATCAGTAAAAATGGCACCATAGGGTATGGACATGTGGTATAGCAAGTACATTGATTTAACCCCCTCCTTATCTCTTTAAAAATTTTTCTTAAGATTTTACCCATGGGATAAATATCAAGCCTAACCATGGGTTAATGGCTGGCTTTAAACTCAACCCTAGAGTCTAAGGTGAGTCATGGTAAGGCTCATTTGATCAAACCAAGCTTAAGTGATTTGGATTTGACCTTAAGTCCAAGAAGGTGCATATGGCCAAATCTTGTGTTTGGGCTAGGTTAGACATGTCAATTGGCCTAATTAACTATGAAATTTGGTGTAGGAGACCATGAGGAATAATTTTCATGAAGGGTGAAAGTCATTTTGAGGTCAATTGGTTAATCAATTTGGTGGATTTTTGGTTTTGGACACATTTTAAGCATGTTGGGCTACGTTTGGGTCAAACTTGGGCTAGCCATGGGCTAAATCGAAATTAATTGTTGTTTTTGGTCTAAAACATCATAATGAACAACTTTCATGAAGGATAAAAATTGTTTTAAAGTTGATTTGGTGATCAATTTGGGTGGATTTTGATAGGTTTTGATTTTAGACCCAAATTAGGCATATGGATCTAATTTGGGTCAAACTTGAGCTAGCTTTAGACTAAGCTCAAATTGATTGTTGTATTTGGTCACAAATGACCTTATAAAGGATTTTCAACAAAAATTGGATGCCAATTTGAGGTCTAAGGCATTCAATTGTTGA
>NW_018219763.1:8546-12779 GCF_001263595.1 Phalaenopsis equestris
AATGTATTGTGAAGATATGGTGTACCCTAGTTCCAAGTCAACATCCAGGGTCAATCCTAAGGCCAAGTAATCCTATAGGGACTCTTCTTGAATTCTCTCATAATGATCTTACCTACTAAATGCTAGAGGTTAAGGTCAATATGTGGAATTTCAAGTTGAGTAAAGAGAAGAGTTTTGAATTTCTAATGGTGAGGGTACCTTTTCTAGTTTTCTAAGACTAGTCAATAGGAAAGTCCTATGGCTAGACCTAGGCTACTAAAGAAGTTTCTAGACCTCAACCAAAAGTGAGGTCAACAGGGATTTTCTGCTTCACAGTGATGCCATTTGGATTAAAGAATGCTGAAGCAACATATCAGCAAGCAATAACAAAGATTTTTGACGACCTCATTCACAACAAAGTGGAGTTTTATGTGGATGATCTGGTCATCAAAAGTAAACAGGAAGTAGACCATTTGTATGATTTGAGGATTGTGTTCGACTGATTACGACAGTATAATCTTAAGATGAATCCCTTAAAGTGCACCTTTGGTGTTACCTCTGAAAATTTTCTAGGATTCGTTGGTCGTCATCGGGGGATGGAGATCGTCCAGGATAAGAATAAAGCTATCTAGGAAATATCTCCTCCGAAAACATTGAAAAAACTACGTTCGTTTCAAGGAAAGTTGGCATATCTGTGATGCTTTATTTCTAATCTCTGAGGTAGGTGTCAGCCCTTTTTGGCATTAATTAAAAACAGTGTCATATTCATTTGGGAAGAGAGATGCCATCGGGCCTTCAAAGACGTCGAGCAATACTTAATGACATCTCCTATTTTGGTAGCCCATCTCCCAGGAAAACCGTTGATACTTTATGCTGCGGCTTTAGACAATTCTCTTGGAGCCCTATTAGCTCAAGTTAATGATGAGGACATGGAAAATGCACTATACTACTTGAATCGTCGTCTAATACAAACAGAGGTGAAGCATCCACCTATCGAGAAGCATTGTCTAGCTTTAATTTTCACCACCCAAAAGCTTATGCACTACATGCTCTCTCATAAGATTACCTTTATTCCAAAAGTTAGTCTGTTGCAATATTTAATGATCCAACCAACACTTTCCGAACGTCTAGAGAGATGGTTAATGATTTTTTTATAGTTTGATATAACTTTTGTTCCCCTCTGCGCTATCAAGGGAATAATTTTAGCGGATTTTCTCATTGCACACCCATTTCCAGTTAAGTTCCCACTCAATGATGAACTACCAAATAAGTAGATACTGCAAATAGAACCCTCTGATGCCAGATATTGGGAGATATATTTCGATGGAGCTTCTTTAGCCAGAAAGGATAAAAGATCAGAAATAGTTATACCAGGCAAAGCAAGGATTGCTCTGGTTTTCGTCACGCCCGATAAGGGTATGTTGAGATTCTTCGATCACCTGATAGAGTCGTGTACAAATAACGAAGCCGAAAATGAAGCGTTAATCACCGGGTTAGAGTTGGTATCTCAATGGATATATTATATATTGGCATCTATGGTGACTCTCAACTTGTCATTCAACGATTTTCTAGACAATACAAGAATTTTAAACCAAGGCTAGCAGAATACCATCAGTACGCGATGAAATTATTAGAACAGATTCCTAACGTAACTCTACACCGGATTCCTCGGGCAGATAGTGCCCATGCTTAGCAAAATTTGCTAAGGAATTGGCGTGTCCATCAGAGGATTCAATTGATATTACAGCACAAGGAAGACGGGTTTTGTCTCGAATCTACCTCGATAATCTACATAAGCTTGAAAATAAGAAGGAATGAGATTGCAGCTGCTGATAGAACCAAAGATTGGCGTAAACCATTAATAGAATATTTGGAAACTGGAAAGTTGCCAGAGGATAAGTCCAAAGCATACCACATAACTAGAAGAGCTAGTTCGTACACTTAGATGGGAGATGTTCTCTACTAGAGGTCATTTAATTAAATGTGGCTGCGATGTCTGAGCAGAGCAGAAACATAAAATATTGTTAAAGAAGTACATGCCAGATTGTGTGGTGCTCACCAGTCAAGGTCATAGATGAAGATCAAAAGACTAATATATTATTGGCCAGTGATGATATCTAATTATATGGATACAGCTAGAAGGTGTCACCTTTGCCAAGTGCATGGGGTATTCTTACACCAACCTCCAAGTGTGTTACCCCCAAATGTTGCCTCGTGACCATTTGAGTGTTTGGGCAAAGACATAAATGGTCTGATAGACCCTCCATCCTCTAAGGGACACAAATTCATTCTCACCTCTACGGATTACTTCTCGAAGTGTGCAGTGGCAGTGAAGTTATGAGAGGTTACAACACAGCATGTTCTGTAATTTTTCAAGACCAATATAATTTACCGTTTTGGTATTCCATGTAGAGTAATTTCTAACAATGGGACAGCCTTCCAGAACACAAAGATAAACAAATTTGTTAAACGATATGAGATAGATTAGAGGTACTCAACAATTTACTATCCTAGAGCAAATGTCTTAGCTGAGGCTTTTAATAAAATACTGGTGTAGATCTTGAAAAGGACACTGGATGAAAATAAAAGAGATTGATATAATAGACTACTAGAAGCTTTGTGGGTCTACCGGATGACGTTCAGAACAAAAGAGATTGATATAATAGACTACTAGAAGCTTTATGGGTCTACCGGATCACGTTCAGAACTCCCACTCAATGCACACCCTATGCGCTTGTGTACGGATCTGAGGTCGTACTACCACTAGAAGTTCTGACACCGTCTCTCAGAATCACCGTCTCCAACCAAATTAAAACAGAAGAAAGTGCAAAACTCAGACTTGAAAAATTGGAACGTCTCGAGGGAAAATGACTAGAAGCACGACGACACATGGAGCACGACCAAGCAAGGATGGTGCAGGGTCATGATAAATTGTTCAGCCCGAGGACACTTAAAGTTGGTGATCTGGTCGTCGTTCTCAAAACATCTATTCTTACACACCATAAAATAGGTGAAAAATTTGAACCGACTTGGGAGGGACCATTTGTCATAGATGAAGTTTACTCAGGAGGATCCTATCAACTGGTGGATTTCTAGGGCGAAAGACCTATGTTGCTAGTTAACGACCGCTACTTGAAGATATATTACTCGACATGATGCCTCTAAAAATCAAAATTTGCTTTTTGACATTTTGATTGTTCTTGGGTTATTTATTTGGCCAAACATCTGTGACTGGGTCCAAAATTTTGTAGTAAACTAACCTCAATTAAATTTTTTTTATTTATTTTCATTTTATATTTCTAATTTTAATTTCTAAATCTATGTAAATCTGAATAAAATTGAATAAATTAAAATTTCAAATTATTAGAATTATTGACACTTCGTTCTTGCTCTTGTTCATGTTGGATGTCAGCACACTGATGTTTTTCTGTCTTCTGCAGAAGAAATGTCAAAGCGTAAAGTAATCTATTTCCTTCAAAGATGGCTTAAATCTCACACTAGATAAGGAAAGGGCTACTCAGGGCGGCAGGGTGGCATCATAGACCTTGATTTTGACTTTGGTTAGGTTGATGTAAATTATGAAGGTCCCGTGATGGACATTGTAAGCTGGCAGGAAAAAGAAGGATTACCGTCTCTTCTAAAAACTAGAGCTGAAGATGATTCCTCGCTGAAGAGAAAAAAGTTTATTACTCAATAATACCGAATGGAAGGGGCCAGCCATCTATAGTCTCTAATAACTGCACTTATGGGATTTAATAGGTTTCCATGAGGATAAAGTGCCCAACGAACCACTTCAAAGAACGCAACATCGCAACGGCAACCGACGCAAACATAGAGCCTTTCTATGGGTGGAAAGAAGGCAACAAAGAGAAGCAACCAGATTACTTACCCCAATTCCTGAGGGAAGGATTTATGAGCCATGAATGAAAGAAACCTCTTCTAGTCTACCAAGTATGGAGGATGAGCTGGAGCCGGCTGCAAAGCCGATGCAGACAGAGATGCCCCATGAGTACTATAGGATTTGTCCCATGTGTAATGGAGAGCTGCCCACAAGAGCATTTACTGGACAAAAATTCATAGAATGCCCAGGATGCAATGTTCTGCACTTGGATTCCTACAGTTCAATGCAAGAATTTACAGCCTCCAGATTAGGAGGTCACGAGGCAACATGTACAGACGTTTGTTGACCTCACTTTTGGTTGAGGTCTAGTTTTCCTCTTTAGTAGCCTAGGGTCTAGCCATAGGACTTTCCTA
>NW_018219763.1:14158-15220 GCF_001263595.1 Phalaenopsis equestris
AACAAGGAAGAGCCACCATAGATTAGCAAAACCTCCTCCAAAATATCCAAAATTCTTCTCCAAGCACAGAGAAGAAGGGCTCCACCATTAATTGCCCTCAAAGCCTCCTCTTTGGGTTCAATTTTGAGCTCAAAATCGAGCTCAAAATCAGGGCACTGCTCCAAACTCCACCAAAATCAAATTAACCTTGAACACACCTTCACAAGGCCTAAAGAAGAAGCTTTTTCTTTCTCTTATTTTTCCCGTCCTCCCCCAAGCCCTCATTTGTTGTGGAGGATAAGGTCGAACCCCATTTTTGGGATTTCTAAACAAAACTCAAAGGAACTCCAATTGGTGCTTAGAAAAGCGTCGTTGGACCTCAACAAACATTCCACAAGCATTCAATTTAGGCCACACCTCTTGGATAAAGATATAGGCCATTTTCCCTAAATTTGAGCTCGATTTCACGTTTTGTGAAGAAAACTTACAAAAAATGATTGATTAACTATATGGATGTGTAGAGCTAGGTCCGATCTACGATTTAAAAAAAATTTCATGTAAATCGGTTGAGAATCGAGTGAGATATTAACGTTTGAAGGTGGACGGCTCTCGGGATGAACCAGACGGAGATGAGGGCTGTGAACCGTCCGATCGCGCGTGTATCGAACGGACGGTCCTGATCGCGTGGGACAGAGATCTCGTATATTCACAGCGCACTGAGTCATCGCTATATGGATGGCGGCAGCAAACCAGAGCACGACACGTGGTATTTTTCGAACTGCCCATGATCCAGTTAGCGCGTGGGTTTAAGTAGAAAATTATGGGATTTTAAAAATTCAGAAAATGCCCCTAAACTTCAAAAATTCATAACTTTTCATAGAAAACTCATAAAAATAAAATAAAAATACCCTCTTGCTCAGTGAACATAGGAGAATCATGTGGAATAAATTTCAGGCTTATTTGATGTATATTTAATTTTATAAAAATTAATTAGTGTTAGAGGTTTTTGAACTCTCCATTCCTATTGACTCATCACCTTGACCCCAATGTTTTATATGTTGTAGCCTCTGTTTAAAGAAACAA
>NW_018219763.1:15435-16074 GCF_001263595.1 Phalaenopsis equestris
ATGATTTTTAAGAATCAAAACATCACTGTTTTGAGCAAACCTTAATTTGCTTAAAACATTTAATTTGAAGCACACAGAGATTAAAATCACTTGATTTTTGTTCTCCATTGTGGCTCCTGAGTCAAAGAACTCACCATAAAAAATTTCAAAGGATTTTGAGATTATTAATATTTTTAATTGATTTTTAAATTAATTGATTTTTAAAGATCATCATCAAATTTAACACTTAAATAATCTTCAAAAATCAAAATATAACTCCAAAAATTATTAAACCTAGTTTTTTGAGTTCTCTGACATCAGGGGGATTTAATAAAAATTAAATGATATTTAAAATAAAAACATAATTTTTAATCCTTTTTTAAATTATTTTAATAATTAAAAAAAATATATTAAAAATTACAAAAATCACAAAGATCATAAAAATATCCTAAATCACTTCCTAAACACTCAGGAAAAATTAGAATATTTATCTTGAATTCAAAAATAAAGATATTTATTTTTGAACCTTAAATTAATTTTTTAAGGTTTAAAAATGGAATTTTCACAAAATAATTCTAAAAAATCAAATAAAAATAAAAAAATACAAAATAAATTTCTCTGGGTTCTCTAACCTCAGAGAGATTTTCCAAAAATAAAAAA
>NW_018219763.1:16887-17949 GCF_001263595.1 Phalaenopsis equestris
CTTAGGGATCTATTAAACTTAATATGTTTTACTTAATATTATTATCCTTAAAATTTAAGGGCCCTCAATACACAACATAGAGTTAGGAAGGTTTCCAAAACTTTACTTTTCCAGCTCTATATACATAAATGCTCTAACATGCATTTTGAGTTTTAGGTGGTGGAACGAGAAGACTCGTCAGGTACACTTTTACAGTTTACAGCGTTTTACAGTCTTTCTTGTACTTTTCTACTGCTTTTTTTTTATGTTTGTACCATACTTACTGCATAAAAAACACTTGCATGTTAAAAACAAAACAAAATCAAAACCAAAACCAAAAACAAAATTTCAAACAAAAATACCTCACAACATTTTAAAATATAAAATAACTCAAAATTTAATCACAAACATCACCAAAACTACAACAACAAATAAATTAAAACGTCTCTATTGTTAGATCGGGAACCCTCATAGGAGGTAACCTACGGTTGCTAACGAGGTTTTCCACAGACTAAATGAAATTATGGAACTCATTAAGTTGAGTTTAATAAGTTCATTTGGACTAAGTGAATCTAATAGAAATAAATGGTGCCGGAACGAGGGAATCGTATGATCCTAACCGGTGTCACTCTAATCAACTTTAACATGCCCCCATAAGATTTAAAGAACTTCAACCATAGGACCACCTGATTTGACATCATAACTTGACACACTAGAAAACTCAAACTCATTGCGGCAAGGTGGAGCTTACATGGAGCTTACATGGTGGGCAGCCCGACCATCTTCAACAGCAAGAGGATCTACACTAATACATTTCTTCCTTAGATTTAAACAACAAAGACATAGAATATCAAGGTTATTTGCCTAGTACAACATAAATCCTCAAACTCATCTTTTAGGCATTTTACAATCCTGTTGTACAATCTAAGCCCTAACTCACCTTAAGATTCCGAGGTTGTCGTTCGTCATGACCAAAATCCTCATATCTTCAAGGTTATTTGTGTTATTTTCTTCACACAAATGTAAATCCTAATAAATAAAAAATTGCAGGATGAAACATCTAAATGATTTCTCCTCAAAATT
>NW_018219763.1:18367-21347 GCF_001263595.1 Phalaenopsis equestris
CTTACCCTCAATTCTTGTGTTCATCCTTCGAGATAGATACAGGATTTGAGATAAAGTGCTCTTTCATCTAAACTATGAAAATTATGGGGTCAGTTTGACTTCATCTTTTTCAAAAATAAAATTTTTTAAAATATCCTTCCGAAGCGGGCAACGGGATTTCAATTCCGATGACCGACAGCTTCTTACGGGCAAACCCCACACCAAAAATGGTGCCGACAACGTTGAGTCAAATATTCCACTACCTACTAATATAGAGTAGACACTGGTCGTTCAAGAGGTTGAGACAAAAAGGCCACCTCGATAATTTGATGATATTCTTACAGTTAAGATGGAGAGAATGCACAGAGTAAAGTGAAGAGAATTTGAGTTCTATGAAGAGGTCCAGGGTGAAGTCGTCAATATATTGGAAGGCTTGGCGCTGAATATTGAGTCTTCCCAGAGAGCGATGAGAAGAGGATTTTGGATTGCGTATTTTGATCTACAAGCCAGAGGCTGAGCTAGTCTGCTGAGGCCAAGAACATATGTGGAACTGTAAAAGTGGATGCGCGAAAAAGGTAGGATAACCATTCAATATGGTTTTTGCTACAATTTTGTTAAAGACAGATAAGGGAACCCCACGGTATCTTAAGATACAAAGAGGTGGATCTGATGCCTTATGTGATAAAGAGAATGATTAAAAGATTAATTCGATGGAGTATATTGCCACTAGACTGCATCCCAAACAATTGAATCATCAATAGTTATGATGAAGGGAGCTGCATTCCTCCCAATATTGACCATCATGATTTTTTTAGACCCTTTTGCACAGTGTGTTTTGTCAGTTAAAGTAATATACTTTTCGGAAAAAAAGATTGATATCATTGGTCCCAGGGAATTTAGAGGGTCTGTTGAAATTCCACTGCCATTAGGATCGGTGTTGGTCTATATGGAAATGGTGCTGATTTACCTAAACATTGCATCCCTGGAGTGTGACATCCGTGAGTTTCTATAACCTTCAAAAGAATACGAGATGATAAGATACCACGAGAATTCCGTCTAGATCCTGAGGTGGAAGAGTTGCAGCTATATAATTTATGAGAGGGTTGCACCTCTAAGTACACGTGAAGGGGAATCTTATCCTACAGCGTGGCTTAGTACGTCAGCTCAATCAAGAGCTCACCACATCAAAGATGATCAGTAGGATACCTTTATGTGCCAACTTTTGCATAACAGACATGATATACATGCCAAATATGTTCCTTGCATGATATGTATTCAATATTTGATGATTCAGATATGTTTAGCTCAAGGGGAGTCCCCCATAGGATGTTCAGACCTTAGGATTAACCCTAGTTGAACTAGTTTTTGTGGGGCTAACTTGCACACGCTACACTCTCTTACAAACCTTAAACCCTAGGACCCCTTAGGTTTGTCCCTTGACTCCCTTTGAAAAGCCCATGTGGATGACCCGGTACCCCTACTCTTTAGCTGAGAGGGTCAGAACCAGTACATTGAGCATCCAAATTAAGTCCGCATATGGTTCTTATTGGTTTAGTATGGCTTCATGGCTTTTTGGCCCATTTTGGCCCAAAATTATCATATTACCAAAATACCCCTACAACTCTAATTTTTCGAAGGTTCCCCAAAATATCCAAATTTGCCCAAAAAACATCTCAAACCCCTCACCACTACCTAAATTGGCCAAAATTCACAAAATATTACCAAATTCCAAAAATCCCCCAAAAAATTGGCAAAATTACTAGATTGTCTGTTTACCTCAATTTTTGTTGAGGTTTAGTTTTTCCTCTTTAGTAGCCTAGGGTCTAGCCATAGGACTTTTCCTGTTGACTATTCATATAAAACTAGACATGGAGCCCTCACCACTAGAAATTCCAAACCCTTCTCCACCCAACTTGAAGTTCCACATATTGCTCTCAACCTCTAAATACTTAGTAGGTGGGGTCACTGTGGGGGAAGCTCATGATGAGTCACCCTTAGGATTGCTGGACCTTAGGGTTGACGTTGGGTGTTGGTCTGGAGCTAAGGCATTCACTACACTCATCTACACTCATCTACACTCATCTACACTCACAATCACTCACAATCCTTAACTCAAAATTTCTAGCCTAGATCCATTGATCTTTTGGGATACTCATGTAGATAGTCACCTAAACATACTAGCCCTAGGGCTATGGTTTAGCTAAGACCACTATGTAGAGGACCCAAAATGGGATTTCCCCTTGGGACCCCAAATTTGGCCAAAATCTCCAAATCTAGCCAAAATACCCAAACTTATTCAAAAATCATTTCAAATACCTTAAAAACACCCAAATTACCCAAAATCCCCAAATTGGCCAAATTACCAAAATACCCCTCCTACCCAAAAATCCAAAAAATCCCAAAAATTTCCGAAACCTCCCAAATATTCTCAATTTTATTTTCCTCAACTATCACATGACCCAATTTGGTCAATTTAACCATTCTTGATCAAAAACCCCAAATTGTCCTTTAAAGGCCCAAATTTCCCCAAATTCAACTCAAATGTCCATCAATTTGATCTCAATTGACCCCAATTTCAATCCTAAACTCAAATTTAGCTTTGATATGGCTAAACTAGACCAAATTCAAGCTTAATTGGCACATGATTTGAGCCCAATTTTGGTATAGGTCAAACCCCCAATTTTGGTCACATGACCTAATCTCACCAAATTGAACCCATAGCCTAGTCAATTGGCCCAAATTAATGTTGCAAAATCTTTATAACATTCCTACACATTAAAATAAACCATAAACTTACCTTGGTGAAGCCTCAAATCCCTTTGATTTTGGCCTAAATCCAAAATTCCCAAATTTAGCCCCAAATTGGCTAAGTCGCCAAATTTCACCCAATTGATTGCCTTAACTTCCAAGTTGACATCCAATTCACATTGAAAACTCTTCATGAGGTCCATATTGACCATTTAAAATAATCAATTTGGACTTATCCCAAGGCTAACCCAAG
>NW_018219763.1:21644-22016 GCF_001263595.1 Phalaenopsis equestris
CTTGATCCCATGACTTTTTCCCCCTTGCGGGCCGGCCAACCTAGTAGCCGGAAAAGCCCAAAACCGATAGCCACCCCCATGGAACCTCACCCAAATCAAACCTAGAGGCCAGCTCATCCAAATAAAACTATGGAGCTCCTCTCACCTCCACCTAAGCACAACATTACACCTTCTAATTGGTCATGACAGCCACCATAACTCCATTTTTATAAAAGGCCACCTCCATGGAAGTTAAACGAAGTGCTGAAATTTTCTTAGAGAGGCCTCTCCAAACTTCACACAGAGCTTCCCTAAGATCTCCTCAGTGCATTCCAACCATTTTCCCTCACCCATTCCCATTGTCGGAGCTCAATTTTGAGCTTGAAACCCTGC
>NW_018219763.1:22219-25655 GCF_001263595.1 Phalaenopsis equestris
CTCCTTGGACCCAAAGGTCGTGTCGAGCACCTCTGATCGCAGCCTCCCTTCTCAGAGCAAATGTATAAAACTCCTCCTCCTCCCGAGCTTATTTTTATTCTCCATTTACTTAAGCTTGATTTCATGGTACCTTAGCCGTATGGATGTGTTCGCCTCACTTAGACGAGTCCATAAGACAAAACCCGAAGTGATTTGGTTGAGCTTAGGCCGATATCTTAAGATTTTAGTGTGGACGGGCACGGGATCATCCTATCAGCGATGATGATGGGAAGTCGTCAGATTGAGCGTGTATTAAATGGATGGAGGAGATCGCGCCGGACAGCACTTCAAGACATGAATAGCGGGTCGAGTCAGTAAGCTACGTGGACGGCGGCGTCCAACTCGAGCGCGCCACACATGCTTTCGGAGCCGTTGTAGGTTGAGGTGGCACGAGCAGTTTCAATAGAAAAATAGGTATTTATTTAATCCCAAAACTTCAAAAATACATAACTTTGTGTTGAAAAATCACAAAAATAAAATAAAAATACCCTCTTGCTCAGTGAACAGAGGAGAACAATGTGGAATAATTTTAAAGTCTATTTGAAGCATAAAATATTTTTAATTAATTAAACACTATTTGGAATCATTTGATTCTTCATGCATATTGACACATTACCTTGGCTTTAAATTTTGACATGCTGTAGCCTCTGTCAAGGGAAGTATTCTCTGATTTTCCAAAGTCAAAGAAGGTCCCTATATAGAGACCCATATTTTTCAAGTTATTTCACATTATTTCCTAGAAATAATCATGGAAATTAGCATATTGGTTATTAAATCCCAAGAAAATTTTGGAAGGTCCACCATGACCAAAGAAACCTTTGAAAATAATTTCATGGGTCAAATCATTTAAAATATCCATAAATTTTACAAATACTAAACCACTAAGATAATCAATTTTGAAAAATATAAACATTTAAATGACTTGATTTTTGACCTCCACTGTGATTTATGATCCAAAAAACTCATCATAAAAGTTTCAAAATATTTCGAGTTCATTTGATAACTTAAATTGATTTTTAAAGATAAATACCACTGTCACTTAAATGATTTTTAATGTTCAAACTATAACTAAAAAAATTATGAAAACTTATTTTTGGAGTTCTCTGTGATCAAGGGTATTTTTTGAAAATAAAATGTTATTTAAAATAAAATTTTGATTTTTAGCCTATTCTAAATATTTAAATAATTAAAAATTCATAAAAATCATAAAAATAATAAAACTCATGGAAATGTTCTAAATTATTTCCTAATCACTTAGAAACAATTGGAACATTTTTCCTGGTTTTCTAAATAAAGATATTGAATTTCAAAGCTTAAAAATATTTTTTTAAAAAAAGGCTAAAAATGAGTTTTCACTAAAATAATTCCAATAAATCAAGGAAAAATCAGAAAAATATAAAAATTTCTCCTCTAAGTTCTCTGAACTTAGGGAGATTTTTCAAAAATATAAAACTTAATTTTGACCACCTAAAATATTTTATTTTTTTTAAATAGACCATAACTTAAAATAATTCTAATAAATCACAAAAAATTCAAAAAATTATGAAATTTTGTCGAAAGTCTTTTTTGGTGTAGTTCTATGTCCAGTAAAAATTTCAATATATTATAATTTACCTTGGTCAAGTTAGAAATTTTTTTTGAAAAATCCTATTTTTGCATGAAAATAATTACATAAATTAAATTAAATTTTGAAAAATCACATTTTCTCCTCTGATGTCTTAATTAACCCATGAATGAGGTGGGATTAAGAACTTCAAAGTCATTTGAATTGAATTTGACAAATTATGAGGTATTAGAGCCTTAAGGGCAAATGTGTAGTTTTGGAAATTAAGCCTTAATTAACATTTAGGCTTAATTCAAGGAGGGAAAATGGGTAACCTCTAATCTTAATCAATTTATTTGATGCTTGAAACACAAGGGGTTAATTGGTAGAAACCAATCTCACTTTCTTAATTAAGATTAATAAGTTTCTAAATTATTTAAGTTTGGAAGTTTATTAAAATTAAATGATCCTGGACTTAGGGGTATGACTTTTGAAGTCAATAATTAATCAATTTAATACCCCTATCTTGAATTTCAAATAAAATCCAAATCATGAATCATGACCACTTAAAACTTAACCCTTTTCAAAACTAATTAAGACACTCACCTAGGTCTTAAAGGTTTAGTGGTGACTTAGGCTAAATCAAAAATTGATTAAACAAGGATTAGAGAAATAAATATAACAAAGTCAAACATCCTGGAAAAACCACTAAGCCCAATTAGGATTAAAATTTGGCTAAGTGATTCAAATTACATTAACTTGCTTCTTCAAGGGTCTTCACCCACATAATTTTCAAAATTAAATAATAAATGACAATCACCCTATTCTTAGGGATAATTGAGACATCCGGGTTTCACTAAGTAATAAGGGTATTTACAGGATGAACCATTAAGCAACATAACAAGTTTAAATGGACTCGAGGCTTTTCACTAGTTGGTGAGAGAGAGGCATGGACCTTCTTCCCCTCTTAACTTGTTGGATACCTCAGAGGCCTATTAAACTTAATATGCTTCGCTCAATGAAATCATCCTTAATTAAAATTTTAAGGACTCACCAAGATATGACATAGGGTTAAGAAAATTACCAGAACTTTCTTTTTATGCTCTTCATAAACTGCCTTAATATGCATTTTAAGTTTCAGGTGGTGGAACGAGAAGACTCGCCAGGTACGCTTTTACAGTTTATAGTACCGTCTTTCTTTTGCCTTTTCCTTACATGTTTCATGCTTGCGTTTACCTACATAAACTTGCATGTTAACCATAACCATAACACAAAACCAAAATTAAAAATCAACCAAGAAAAAATTCACCGCCACAACATTCAAAATATAAAACAACTGAAAATTTAATCACAAACATCACATAAAACTGCAACTTCAACCAAATTAAGACGTCTTTATAGGATGACCGGGAATCCCTCGGAGGAGGTAACCTACGGTTGCTAACGAGGCTTCACACTGTTTAAATGAAATTATGGAAGTCATTAAGTTGGGTTTAGTAAGTTCATTTGGACTAAGTGATTCCAATAGAAAATAGTGATACCGGAATGAGGGAACCATAGGATCTTATTCGGTGTCACTCTAATCAACTTTAATATGCCCTCTATAAAATTTAAAAAACTTCAACCATTGGGCCACCTGATTTGATACTATAACTTGACACACTAGATAACTCAAATTCGTCGCGGCAAGGAGCTTGGAACTAGCATGGTGGGCAGCACGGTCATCTTCAACAACAAAATCTGTCTTCCCCAGCTAAACCAATCTTCCTTTTTTAGACTTAAACAAAAAAGCCATAGGACTTCGAAGTTGCTTCCTTATGCAACGTAAATCCTCACCTTATCTTTAGGCCTTTG
>NW_018219763.1:25770-33339 GCF_001263595.1 Phalaenopsis equestris
TAATAAAATTGGCAGGATGAAACACCTAAATATTTCTCCTCAAAACTGAAGCCAAACATTAGGATAGCTTGGGAAGTCACTGAGATTAGCCTTTGGAACCATGACATCCCCTAGTTCTTTGTCCTTTAAATTCTACAATAAAACGTTCCAAATTTGAACCAGTCCCCTTTCACACTTCAGTGTCCGATTTCATTGAAGAGTCCTACCCTTTGAAAATCCTTGAAGATAATATTTCTTGATTTTTAACGAGAGTCTTCTTAAGTGACTTTGGTCATTTAAGATGTAATTAACTAAAGGGGTTTGCCCTTATAGGAAGCATGTTCGAACCCAACTAAATATAAACCCTATGTAATCCTTTATATTAAATAGGGGAACTTGTTGGCAAATACAAAGGTTTCGCAGACCAAACGGACGTCGTACTTTCCTTAGTTTATTTGATCGAGCCTCATCCTCAAGTCTTGTGTTTTTCTTTCCAGATAGATACAGGATTTGAGGTACAGTGCTCTTTCACCTCAAAATAACGTCGACAATGCCCTTCATGACCCAAAACTTCCAAAAATTCTAAAAAAACTCAAAATCATCCCAAATATTCCCAATTTCAATTTTTTATCATCAAATTGATCCAATTTGACCAAATTAGTCCAATTTCACCAAAAGTCTCAATTATACCTTAAAGGCCCAAATGTCCCTAAATTAGCCCCAATTCTAGCCCAATTGACCCCAATCTTGTCCAATTTCAATTCCAAATCATCATTCAACATCCTCATTCCTATTCTAAACAAAATTCAAGCCCAATTTGATCCAATTACAAACCCAATTTTACCCAAATGAAAAGGTCCCAATTTTGATCGAAAAGGTCCCCATTTTGATCATATGCCTAAATCCATCTAATTAGCCCATCAATTCAGCACAAATCACTTGAAATTTTTCCAAATCCTTCATGAAATATCAATACACCATACTCAACATTCAATTAGCATAATTTTAGCAAAAAATCAATTTTAATTTTAAAAGTTCAAGCCCACCACATTTAATTTCAAAAGACCAAATCCAAAGCCCATATGATAATTATTTCCCCTCATCATCCATTCAATCAAAATCATTCCCTAAGTTCTAAATTCAAAATCAAATAATTAAAAATAAATCATCATGTTGAACTCCAACAAAATATTTCATAAATTAAAAAGTCCCTCCTCATGAAAGTTGACCAAGCCAAAGAGAAGCCATGAAGCCGCTTCTAAGCCATAAATGAGCCATGAGAGCCATGCCACATCACCATACTATTAGTGGCAAGAGGCCAATCCTCTTTCAAATATCTTTAAGATTCTTTTAACTCATCCCATGAATCACCTAAACCCCATATTTAGCCAAATCACTTGGAAAGGGACCTTACTAATGATTAAGCTGAACCATTTGATTTTCCTCAGGAGCCAAGCCAGCCTTGGTGGGTGAACCCAACCCAAATCCATGACTTGAACCAATTTAACTCAAAATAGGCCTTCACACATCCAATTTTAATTCAAAACCTTTAAACATGACCAACCCCAATTGACTTCTCCAAACCCAAGCCCTAACCTCCCTTAATGGGATGGTGACCTCTCCCTGGCTAGCCGACCACCTTGGCTGCCAGAAAAGCCATGGCCAAGTGCTCTCCCATGGATAAAACTCAAAATTAAACCCATCCAAGCTGTCTCATCACAATTTGATTTTTTCACCTTGCCGGCATCCACATAAGTAACCTAAAGCACCAATCAATTGCTCTTGGTGGCCTCTCCTTCCCCCTCTATTTAAACCCACCTTCCATGGCAAAAGGAGAGGTTGAAATTCCTTAAGGAGACTCTGCCAAATTGCTTCCAGAGCTTTCGTAAGACCTCTTGAGTTCAACCCAACCATCCTTAGTCACTCAAATTCATTGCTCGAGCTCCATTTTGGAGCACAATCCCTAGGCTGAAACATGACACTTCCAAATACTCTACCAAATACAAATTAATTGCAACAACACCGTCCCCACAGTGAGAGAGGAAAAATCCCCCACAAAAGCCCCATCACCAAAGCACCATAAGGTAAACTTTACTCAGACCCCCAAATCAACTTTGGATGAAATCATATCTAAGCTATTCACCACTACTCGAGGCCAAATCCCTAAGCTCTTGGGACCCCTATTAAGCTTCCACAAGCATCCAATCAAGGCTTTCCCTCTTGGACCAAGGTATTGAAACCTAAGAAACCTAACCCTAAACTGAACTGAGCTTCATTTGATTTTCAATGAGTATAGAGTTAATTTAAATGTTGATTAAACATATGGATATGTTCTCCTAGTCAAGACGAGTCAAGAGGAACAAAACTCACTTGCTTTTGTTCAAGTGAGATATTAGGTCTAGAAGATAGACGATTTGTGGGCTTGACTATCTGGGGACGATGACGGAGCGCCGTTGGATCGAGCGTTTATTGGACAGACGGCTATGATGGCATCAGATGAAGGAATGGAGCTTAAATGTGGGATGACGAGGCAGACTCGTGGATGGTGGAGTCAAATGAGAGCGTGCCGCGTGGAGCATCGGAGCCGTCGTAGGATTGTGTGGCGCCACATCACTTAAATAGATAAATAGGATATTTTATTATTTATTTAAGTAGCCAGAACGTCAAAAATCCATAACTTTGTGTAGAAAAATCACAAAAATAAAATAAAAATACTATATTGCTCAGTGAAGAGAAGAGAACAATGTGAAAATATTTTCATGTCCATTTGATGCATGTGTTAATATTTTATTTTTAATTAATGAAATGGTGTTTTTCTTATTTTGATTCTTATTAGCATACCAAGGAATGGGACCAAGGGTCTTATGATGTCTCTGTTGTTAGGCATCTCCCATGATTTTTCTAAGGTATGGGGGCATCTCTAACTAGCGATATTCAATTTTCAAGTTAATGGTCTCTATTTTGGTATAAATATTATAATAATTAAAACACTCATCAGAAAAATAAAAAACCTGTTTTGGCAAGTTCACTGTGTTTAGAGGATCCTAAGAATAATATAAACTTGGTTTAACTCATTTAAAATAACCCTTGACGTCACCAAGCCTCAAAATGAAGAGAAAATTAATTTGGAGTAGTTATAAATGTAAATGACATGAAAATCTTTCTCCACTATAACTTATTGTTAGAGGAACTTCCTATAAAAATTTCAAGTCAATTGGAGTTAATTTGATCACTAAAATGAATTTTTCAGACAAAATGAAAATTTTAATACTAAATAAATTTTCATAATAACTAAAATACAATTCAAAAAATCACTAAATTGATTTTGGGAGTTACTTATGACTATAAGAACCTAAGGAAAAATTAAATTGGAATTAAAATGAACAATTGATTTTTAAGCTACTTTTGAGTATTTAAATGATTAAAATTAATTAAAAATCATTAAAGATCACAAAATTGTAAAAGCCCACTAAAATATAACATTTGGTTTCTTGATCACCCAAAATCAATTAAAATAATTTTCCTAATTTTCTAAATCAATATATTAGTTTTAAAAGGCTTAAAATGAATTTTTTCTAATTTTTCACAAAAATAATTCTAATAATTAAAATATAAATCATAAAAATATGAAGTTTATTTCTTTGGGTTACCTGGACTCAGAAGATATAATAAAAATCTAAAACTTAATTTTCCTTTTAAATATTATTTTATATTTAATTAATACTAAAAATAAAAAAAATAATTTTGATAATTAAATTAAATTTATAAAAATAAAAAAATTTGGTCCAAGTTGTCCTCTGACTGAGGTGAACCTCTAATAATTTTCTTAAGGAGAGAAATTTTAGTTTTAGTGAGTTATTAAATTTTCATAGAAAATCCTTATTTTTGAATTAAAAATAATGATAAAATTAAATAAATTCAGAAAAATTACATTTTCTCCTCTGATGTTTCAATTAACCCATGAGTGAGGTAACGTAAAATTTGTAGTCATTTGAGTCTAATTTAATGAATTATAGGGTATTATGGTCTTAAGGGCAAAAGGGTAATTTATGAATTTAGGGCTTAATTAATATTTAGGCTTAACCAAAATACTAAATGAGCAACAAATGATCTTAATTGATATGTTTTGATGATTGGAATATATAAGGGGTAAGTGGTAGAAACCAATTCCATTTTGGTCTTATAAAAGATAAATTTGTAATTTCTTAAAATTGATGAAATTTGGAAGGGTATTTAAATAAGAAGATATTAAGGTAAGGGGTTTGATTTTGAAAGATCATATTTCAATGAGAAAGATCATAACTCAGTGATTTGAAGCCCCCAATTAATAGTTTTGAAATGATTTATAATTCATGATAAGGATTAAGAATATAAATATTGAATTTTTTTTAAAAATTTATAAATCTATCCATTAAATTATAAGGGCTTAGTAGTGAGTTAGGCTTAATAAAAATTTTATATAATGAGGTTTAGAAAGTAACCTATAATTAATTTAAAACCTTTTAAAACACTTCAATCCTATTCTTTAAAAATCAAATTAATTAAATTCCTTAAATGAGTTGAGGCACCCCCAAGGGCCTTTACCTATATAACTCCTAAATGAGACATCAAGTGATAATTACCCTACTTAAGGGAGAATCAAAGCATCAAAATTCACTAAGAATAAGGGTATTAACTGGCTGAACTATATAGTAAACATAATAAAGCCAAAATGAACTCTAGATAATTCCAGGGACTATGAAATGTCTAGGGTATTACCGGAGACTTCTTCATAATCCATTGGAAATCTTGAAGGACATCTGAACTTATTATGATTTGCTTCTTAGAATCGTCCTCAAAATTTGGAACTACCAAGATATGACATAGGATCCGATAGACACACCTCAAACTTGTATTTTCTCATTTCTATTCTAACCATGCTTTAATCTTACAAAAGTTATTCATATATGTCTTGTAAGTACTAGACTTTTAGGTGGGGAAACAAGAAGACTCGCCAGGTACGCTTTTATAGTTTACAGTGCTTTCCTTTCACATACTTTCTACATTGTAATTTTACATTTATAAACTTGCATGCTAAACAACGATGTCACCATGCATGAAAACTAAAACTTTTAGGATAGCCTTAGGATAGCCACAAAAACTAAAATTAACTGAAACCAAAACTAAAATTAAAATCAATCAAGATAAAATCGACCACCACAATATTCAAAATATAATACAACTCAAAATTTAATCACAAACATTACCAAACAAAAGTTGCAACTAAATTAAGACGTCACTATCAGATGATCGGAAATCCCTCAAAGGAGGTAACCTATGATTGCTAACAGACTTCCCACAGTCTAAATGAAGGTATGGAACTCATTGAGTTTAGTAAATTCATTTGGACTAAGTGAATTTGATAGAAAATAGTGGTACCAGAATGAGGGAACCGTAAGATCCTAACTGGTGTCACTCTAATCTTAATATGCTCCATAAAATTTTAAGAACTATAACCATATGGACATTTGATTTGACATTATAACCTAACACATTAGAGAGCTTAAACTCGTCATGACAAAGAGCTTGGAGCTAGCACTATGGGCATCACGACCATCTTCAACAACAAGAGGATCTAAAACAACATTTCTTTCTTTAAAATTAAACAACAAGCCATAGGATTTCAAGGTTGTTTGCTTACGCAACATAAATCCTGAACTCATATTTAGGCCTTCGTATAACTGTGCTATGCAATATAAGCTCTAACTCATCTTAGGAATCTGAGGTTGTCGTCTGTCGTGATTCAAATTCTCACATCTTTCAGGCTATTTTTGTGATCATCTCACATGAATGTAAGTCCTAATTAATAAAATTTGGTAGTATAAATATCTAAATAATTTCTCCTCAAAATTGAAGCCAAACAATCGGATAGTTTAGGATGTAACAGAGATTCTCCTCTGGATCCATGACAAACTCTGATTCTCCCTCCTCTAATAGTTTTCCAAATTTGAGCCATTCCTCTTTCACACGTCTTTTTTCGATCTCGTTGAAAAGTCCTAATTCTTTGACCTCTTTGAAGATAATATTTCTTAATTTTTAACGAGAGTTTTCTTACGTGACTTTGGTTATCTTGGATGTAATTAACTATAGGGGCTTGCCCTTATAGGAAGCATTCCCGAACCCAATCCTATTTAATTCTAAATCCTATTTAATTCTTTGTATTAAATAGGGAACTTGTCTGCAAATAAAAATGGTTTCACAAACCCAGCAGATGTCATGTATTTCTTAGTTTATTTGATCGAGCTTACGTGACTTTGGTTATCTTGGATGTAATTAACTATAGGGGCTTGCCCTTATAGGAAGCATTCCCGAACCCAACTTAATATAAATCCTATTTAATTCTTTGTATTAAATAGGGAACTTGTCTGCAAATAAAAATGGTTTCACAAACCCAGCAGATGTCATGTATTTCTTAGTTTATTTGATCGAGCCTCACCCTCGAGTCTTGTGTTTTTCTTTCAGGACAAATACAGAGTTTGAGGTATAGTGCTCTTTCAATTAAACTATAAAAAAAAAAAATGGGGTCGATTTGATTTCATATTTTTCTAAAATTACATATATAGATATTTAATGTAAATGCCTTTCTGAAGCGGGCGACAGGATTCCTATTCTGGCGGCCGACAGCTTCCAACAGGCAACTCCACACCCAAAATAGTGTCGATAGGAATGAAACCTCACATTGAAATAAACATTATTTTACACCTGTAAGGTAAGTGAATAAACCTTTGGTTCCATAGATTGACAAAGGTTCTCAACTTCTAAATGATTAGGTCCATTTTTTTAAGGTATGTTTTCTTCCTTTAGGAAGATATATTATTCTTCATAATATCTTTTTTGATCATTTAGATAAAAAAAATTTCAAATTTTTGAAAGTGTGTGGCAATTTAGAAATATACCTCACTAAGGCTGACTAGTCCAAGCTTGATAAATGCATCAATTGTCAGAGAAAATCCAATATGAATCTATTGAGTAAACAAATTTATGCTCATTTTCTGATACCAAGTTTTCTTATTCATCCTTTAGCTTTTAATTGTCTCTTACCAAGACAACTAATTTGCTCTCATATTATAAGGCATCTTTATTAGTTATTTTGAGTGAAATCTTTAGCAGGTGTTGACCTCACTTTTGGTTGAGGTCTAGAAACTTCTTTAGTAGCCTAGGTCTAGCCATAGGACTTTCCTATTGACTAGTGTTAGAAAACTAGAAAAGGTATCCTCACCATTAGAAACTCAAAACTCTTCTATTTACTCAACTTGAAGTTCCACATATTGGTCTTAACCTCTAGCACTTAGTAGGTAAGATCATTATGAGAGAACTCAAGGAGAGTTCCTATAGGACTACTCTGCCTTAGGATTGACCCTGGGTGTTGGTTTGGAGTTAAGGTATACCATACCCTCACAATACCCTGGCTAAGACCAATAGATGAGAGCCCAAAATAGGGATTTCATTGATCCATGGTTCATTTAGAATGGATATTTATCCAATTCTACTTCAAAATACCCAACTTGGCCTTTTGCCCCTAGGCACCTCCAAATTACCTAACTGCCCTTG
>NW_018219763.1:34248-34554 GCF_001263595.1 Phalaenopsis equestris
ACACAAGATTTGGTCATATGCACCTTCTTGGACTTATGGTCAAATCCAAACCAATTGAGCTTGATAGGGTCAACTGAGCCTTACCATAACTCATCCTATACCCTAGGGTTGAGTTTAAAGCCAGCCATCCACCCATGGTTAAGCTTGATATTTATCTCATGGGTGATTTTTTTTAAAAAAAATTTTAAAAAGATATGGAGGGGGTTAAATCACAGTACTTGCCATACCACATGTCCTTACCCTATGGTGCCATTTTTACTGAGCATCATAAGCTTTAACCTTGATCCTACCCTTGGTTAGCCACTT
>NW_018219763.1:34717-36005 GCF_001263595.1 Phalaenopsis equestris
CCTAATCAGGGGGCCTAACCCCTCAATTGGCCAGCCAAGCATCCCCTTGGCCCAATTCTATAAAATACCCCCTCTCGGCCGTGAATAGTAAGGGGTAAAAAATTTTTCACCAAGGCCTTCCAAACTCCTCAGAGAGCTTCCCTAAGAGACCCTTAGTTCATTGCAATCCATTTCCCCCTCTCAAATTGACCATGGCAATCCAATTTTGAGCTTGAATTCCTGTCCGAAACTAGGAAAAATTCCAATCTCAACCTACACAGCACCAAACTCCAAATATATTTGTCATGCACCTTCACAACAGTGAAAGAAGCAAAACCCCCATCAATTCCCCCTCTGAAATAGTCTAAAAATCATAGATAGGCTTTACACTAGAGCCAAAGGCTTCATCTCTAAGCTCTTTGGGACCTAACGAAGGTGTGAAGAATCTCTAATTGAGGCTAAACCTCTCGAAGCAAAGGTATAACCTCACTTACTCTCCCGAGCCTTCGCGAGCAATTATTTTGATGCATAAATTATTTTTAAAAAATGAATTAGGGTTAGGGGTTTTTCAATTTGATGCATAAATTATTTTGATGCATAAATTATTTTTAAAAAATGAATTAGGGTTAGGGGTTTTTCAATTTGATGCATAAATTATTTTGATGCATAAATTATTTTTAAAAAATGAATTAGGGTTAGGGGTTTTTCAATTTGATGCATAAATTATTTTGATGCATAAATTATTTTTAAAAAATGAATTAGGGTTAGGGGTTTTTCAATTTGATGCATAAATTATTTTGATGCATAAATTATTTTTAAAAAATGAATTAGGGTTAGGGGTTTTTCAATACTCCATTCATATGGAATTAATACCTTAACTCTAAATTTTTATATGTTGTAGCCTCTGTCTAGGTGAACAATTTAAGTTAGATGCACAATTTGAGTATTTTTCCAAAGACATAGGAGATCTCTAGACAGAGATCTTAATTTTCAAAGTTTTTATGTATTTTCTATTTAAATAATTATAAAAAATTGTATGTCGCTTAGGAAATTCTACAAAAATTCATGTAAGTTCCTTATGGTTAGAGTAGTCTTAGGAAATAATTTCATAATTTTAAGAATCAAAACATTACTGTTTTGAGCAAACCTTAATTTGCTTAAAACATTTAATTTGAAGCATACAGAGATCAAAATCACTTTATTTTTGTTCTCCACTGTGGCTCATGAGTCAAAGAATTCACCATAAAAAGTTTCAGTCATTTGAAGATCATTTTGTATTTTTAATTGATTTTTAAAAGTGACCATCAAA
>NW_018219764.1:0-1280 GCF_001263595.1 Phalaenopsis equestris
CTTACACTTATTATTTCTCTCTCTATCTTTCTCTTACTCTCTCTCCTCCTCTCTCTTCTCTTTTACCTCCTTTTTTGTCTCTCTATCCATCCATCCCTCTTCCTATTTACCAAACCTACATCTCTTTTTTTTTTCTCTTTTTTATCTCCTTTTGTCTTTCCATCTATCAGCCTCTCTCTCCTCATCTCATTCCATATGTTTTTGCCTCCCTCTCTTTCTCTCTTCTCTCTCCTCTCACTCTAACATTTATCTCTCTCAATCTCTCATTATCACTCTCTCCGCCTCCCTCTATCGCTCTTTCTCCTGCTCTTCTCTTTCTCTCCTTCTCTCTTTCTCTTATTCTCTCAAAATATATCCCTCTCTGTCACTTTAACTCTCTCAAGCTATCTTATTCTTCAAAATATCTCGCACACACTCTCTCTCTCTCTCTCTTCAACATACATTCTTCTATTTTTACCTAACCCTCTTTCACTCATCTAATTATCCTCCCTCTTTCTTGCTTTATTTCTCGCTCCCCTTCTATTCCACATCGTTCTCCCCTCCCCCTCTATTTTATTTTCTCTCTCTCAATCTCTCATTATCACTCTCTCTACCTCCCTCTATCGCTCTTTCTCTCGCTCTTATCTTTCTCTCCTTCTCTCTTTCTCTTATTCTCTCAAAATATATCCCTCTCTTTCACTCTAACTCTCTTGAAATATCTCGCACACACACTCTCTCTCTTCAGCATACATTCTTCTATTTTTACCTAACCCTCTTTCACTCATCTCATTATCTATCCCTCTTTCTTGCTTTATTTCTCGCTCCCCTGTTGTTCCCCATCTTTCTCCCCTTCCACTCCATTTTATTTTCTCTCTCTCCCTCTCTTCCCCTCCTTCCGTCTCACCCCCTCTCCCTTCTCTTGCTCTCTCTATCTCTTACTTTTTCTCTCTCACACACACACTCTGTCATACACACACACACACACATAATATCAAACTTTTCTCTATCCATTTTGATCTCTCCCTTTCTTTACCTCTCTTTCTCTCTCTCTTGCTCACACTGTCTACTACACATAACTTTCTCTCTCTCCATCACTCTATCTATCACTTGCTCTCCATCTCACACCCTTGCATGTTCTTTCTCTCTTTCTGCCTCTCTCTCTTTCTCTTGAGCTCACTTCCTCTTGCTCTTTATCCCTCTACCATTCTTTCTCTTGCTCCCTCTTCTCTCACTCTCTATTCCCTCTACGTTTTTCTCTCGCTCTCTCTATCTCACTCCCTATTATAACTGTCATTACGATT
>NW_018219764.1:2305-3391 GCF_001263595.1 Phalaenopsis equestris
TTCCCTATCTCCTAATCTCTTTATTTCTCTCTCATCCCTCTTTGTCCTTCCATATCTTATATCCTCTTCCCTCTCATAGTCTCTCTTTCTCTCATTCGTTCTCTCACTCTCCCATTATCGTTTTCACTCAATCTTTCCTCCCTCTATCTTTCTTACTCATTAATTCTTGTTCTATAGGTCTCCTCAATGTACCTCACTCTTCTCTCTCCTTATCACCCACTCCCTCTCATTCTCCTTAGCTCCCCTTCTTACTCTCCGTATTACTCTATCTTTCGATCATGCTCTTTCTCTCTCACTCTCTCCTCTATCTCTCCTTTAATTTATTTTCCACTCTTCTTTGTTATTTTCCCTCCCTCTTTCTCTCTTTTTCACTATCTGCTCTCTTAATCTTATTTTTTGTTTTACTCTGTTTTCTATGGTTCTCTCTTCTCTACTTCACTCCTCTCACTCTTTCTCTCCCTCTATCTCGCACTCCCTGTTTCTAACACTCTCTCTTACTTCCACACCTTCCTAGTTCTCTCTATCTTCTCACTCAATCCCACTCCTCACCTCCCTTTCTCTACCTATCTCCCTCTCAATCTCCTTCTCTCTCTCTCTCTCACTCACTCTACAATTTCTCTCTCTCTCTCTCTCTCACTCACTCTACTTATCACCCACTCTCTCACTCACTCAATCTCCTTCTTTTACTCATCTTTATTGCTCTAGCTTCCCACAGCCTATCCTCTGTGTTTCTATCCCACACTCTCTCATTCTTGCTAGCACTTGCTCTCTTTTTAATCCCTCTCATTCCTTCCCTCAGTCTATCTTTCTCACAAACTCAATCCTCTCATTATTTCATCACTCCATATTTCCCTCCAGCTACCTCACCATTCCTTTCTATCTTTATTATTCTCTCTTGCTCTCTCTCTCTATCTTTCTTACTTCCATTTTCACTTAGTCTCTCTCACTCTCTTTCTCTCCCTCCTACCCTCCTTTTCTTTCTTTCTAACTTCATCACTTTAGTCCTTTCTCCTCCACTCCCTCCCTTGTTTCTCACTCTATCTTTATCTTTTTCACTCTCTCTCTCCATCCTCCTTTCCCTCCTTC
>NW_018219764.1:3503-8076 GCF_001263595.1 Phalaenopsis equestris
CCATCACTCTTGGGTAACTCTCTATATGTCCTTTGTACTCAATCTATCTTTCTCTCACACCACTCTTTCTCACTGTCTTTCTCACCCACTTGCTCTCTCTTTCTATTCTCGCTCTCTTTCTCTCTCTCTCATTATTTGAATCTATTAGTTTGCTTCCCTTTACTCTCTCTCACCTCCTCCCTCTCCCTTGTCCCTCTCCATCACTCTCTTTCTCTCTCTATCACACTCTATCTTCTTTCTCTCTCTCTCCCTTACTCTCTCTCTCTCACTCTCTATCTCTTAATATCTCTTACCCATTCCAACCCACAAATACTCCCTCTCCATGTCCCTCTTTCTCTCCTTTTCTATCTCCCTTCCTCTCTCCATTTTCCTCATTATTCTCTCCTCCACTCTCTTTATCTTCTCTCACACCATTGCTTGTCTTTCCCACCATCTCTTTCACTCCACCTCTCGTGACTGTCTTCTCTTTCTATCACTCTCATTCTCTCTCTCTCTTTCTCAATCTATCACTTTTCTTACTTTATCAGTCTCTCGCTCTCTCTATTCCTCTCTCCCAGTCTCGTCTCTCTATCTCTCCCTACCACCCCCCACTCTCTTTATGCCCCACCCTCTCCCTCTTCCTCTCATCCTCTTTTTAGCTCTTTCTCTCTCTCACGTTATTGTTATGTCTCTCTCCCTCTCTCTTATGTTTTTATTCTTTCAGCTACACTTTTACTCCATTTTTTGCTCTTTCTATCACTTACTATCCCTAAGTTTCTCTCGCTCTCTCTCATCTCTCCAACCCCTCTCTCACACTCTATACCTATTTCTCTCCCTTCCTAGCCACTCTGTACCTCTTTCTCCCTCACTCACACACACACTCTCTCTCCCTCCATTTTTTTATATATCTCTCTCTCTTCCCCTCACTCACACACATATTATCTCTCCCTCCCTCAACTCTTTTGCTCACTCTCTCTCTCCCCACATTCTCTTTCTCCCTCTCTATTGCTCCGTCTACTTCTCTCTTACTCCATACTTATTTTATTCTCTCTATCCCTCTCTCTCTCCGTCTCTCTCACTCGCTTGCGTACTACATCTTTCTTACCCTCTCTCCTCTTTTATAATCTCTCTTATTCTTCTCTCTATTAGTCCTCTTTCTCACGCTTGCTATTACGCCCTCAACTCTTTGTGTCTCACTCTCCTCACCTTCCTTTCTATTTACCTCCTTCTCTTGCTCTATCTCTTTCTCATTCTCCCTCTCTGTTATTATCTCTCTTACTCTATCTACTTTCTCTCTCAGTCCCTATCACTCTCACTCTCTCACTTTATTTCTCTCTCTCTTGCTTGCTCTCTCTCAGTTTATATCCAACCGCAAAACACTCCCTTCCTACGTTCTCTTTCTATCTCTACTCATTTTATTGCTCTCTTTCCTTTTTTCTTGTTCACTGAATCACTCATGTTCTATGTTCACTCTCTATCTATTTTGTCTCTATTTCTCTCTTACACTCTCTGTCCCACTCCCACTCTCGCTCTCTTTCTCTCCCTCCTTAATCATCTCACACATTACCTCCGTCTCTCCCTTTTCTCCCAATCCCTCTCTGTCCCACTCTATGTTCTATCCTTACTTCTCCTTAAATTGCTTTCTTTTGTTTCTTAAGATTTTCCCTCTAGCTTAGTCACTCTCTCTTCACTCTACCCTCATCTATCTCTCTTTTTTGCTCACATTCTCTCACACATCTCACTCTGCTTCTCCCTCCTTCCCCCATCTCTCCCTCTCTCTTCTTCCACATATTTGCTATCTTTCTTGGTCTACCTTTTCTCGTTCTCTTCTCCTTCTATTTCTCTCTCGCTCTCTCTGTCTTTCTTCAATTTTACTCTCATTGTCACTCCTTTACTCGTTCTCTCCCTTTCTTGCTCCCTCAAATTTCCTCTTTAATTTCATTCTTGATCATCCTCCCTCCACCTCCCTCTTACTTTGTCAACCTCAAACCTTTTTACACTTTCTCTCTCTCATAATCTCTTTAACTCCCTTTCTTAATCTGTCGTGCTCTTTTTTTAGTTATTGTCCATTTCCTTTTGAGTATTTCTCTCTCCCTCTCTCTTCTTCTTCTGCTCTCTGTATTTTTCCATTCTCCTTCCATCCCTCTCTTTCACTTACTCTCCTCCTTATAAATTTTCATTTCATCTCTCTCTTCTCTCTCTCACTCTCCTCATATATTTATCTCTCTTTCTCTCACTTCCTCTCTCCCTCTCTTCTGTCTATCCCCTACTTCCTTCTTTTCTCATTCTCTCTTTCTCATTGTCTCTCATTTCTTACTCATTCTCTTATCCTCCCTCTATCTGGTTCTGTCTTCCCTTAAACTCTCTTCTATTTTTATTTCTCTCTCTCCCTCTATTGCTACTCTCATCCCTCTATTTCTCTCTCTCCCTCCCTTACACTTCTCTTTCTATTTTTATTTCTCTCATTCACTTCTCTCTAACATTATCATTTGCTTTCTCTCTCTATATCATTTCTCTCTTTACTTCTATCCTTTTCCTCCACTCTCTCCTGTCCTCTCTTTCTCTCTTAGCTTGTCCCACTCACATTGACTCTTCCTCTCTATCGTTCTCTCTGTCGTATTCTCGCTCTCACGTTTTATACCTCTCCCTCCTTTCATCTCTCTTTCTATTTCATTCTTACTCATGCATGCTCTCTCTATTCTCAGGCTTCCTCTTTTCTTTCTCTCATCTCTCTCCCCTCTTATATCTCTATCCTGTTCTCTCTTTCTCTTTTGGTCTATCTCTCTCACTCTGACTCTCTCCCTCCCTACAATTCTCTCCGTCATATTCTCTCTCTCAAGCTCTACACCTCTCCCTCCCTTCAACACTTTCGGTATTTCATTCTCTCATGCATGCTCTCTCTATTCTCATGCTTCCTCTTTTCTTTCTCTCTCTCCCACTCTCTATCTAACTCTTGCCCACCTCCCCCATCTTCCCTACTTCTCTCCTCCCTCTTTTCTTCTCACACAATCCCTCCTCTCTCTTCACCTTTTTTGCCTTCTTTATCTCCTCTTCCCTCTCTCCAGCTTCTCTCTCTCCTCTCTTTGAGTTTGTCCTTCTTTCCCTCCCTTAATACCTCTCTCTCTCTTCTATCTCCTCCCTTTGTCTCTTCTCTCTTTTTTCTCCCTCTTACTCTCCTTCCCACTCTCTTACACTCTCACTCCCAACCTCACTCTTTCTTACTCTCTCCCTCTCCATCCATTCTCTCCCCATCCTCCCTCTCCCCCCCCCATCCACTCTCTCTTCCTCCCTCTACCACTTCTACCCAGTTTTCTCTCTCTCTTTATCTCTCCCTCCCTTCCTTTCTCTCTTCCTCCCTTTATCTCTCCATCTCCTCTCTCTCTCACTCAACCTCATTCTAATTTTACCCCTCTTTCGCTCCATCTCTTCTCTCTCTCCCACTATTACAGACTCTCGTTTGTCTCTATCTTCTCTCATTTCTCTAGCTCTCCCATCAATCTCTTGCTCTCTATTCCTTTGCCTTTCTCTCATCTATATGTCTCTCTCTCTCTTCTTCTATCTCAGCATCTCTCTGCTTTCCCCATTTATCCCTTTCTCTCTCTTCTCTTGCTCTCTCTCTCTCTCTCTTTCTCCTCGTCTTTCTCCTTTTCCCTCTCTCATGCCTTCCATCTCTCCTTCACTCCCTCCATCTCTCTCCTTCCATCCTGTCCTCTTTAACTCTCCTTCTCTTTCTCGCTCTCTCTCATCACCCCTCTCTCCTTTCATCTCTCTTGCTCTCTCTTTTTATATTCTCTCATTCGATCCATCATTTTTCTCACCCTGTTTTGTGCTCTCCCTCTTTCTTGCACACGATCTCTCTCCTTCTTTCTCTCTATCTCATTTTCTCTCTATCCCTCCCTCTCTCTCTCTCTCTTTTTGTATCTGTCCTCTTGCCTTCCTCCCCTTTGTCCCTTATATCTCTTGGCTCCCTCCTTTCTTGCTTGCTCCCTCCCCCTCACTCTCTCCCTCTTGCTTTTGCTCTCACTCACATTCTTGTTCCGCCCTCTTCCCTCTCCCCCTCACTTTCTCTTCATCTCTATCTCTCCCTCGCTCTCTCCTGCTCTCTCCATAATATCACTCTTGCTCTCAAACTCTCTCTTTTCTCATTCACTAAATCTCCTTCCCCTCCCTCTCTTGATCTCTTTTTTCTTTATACTCTCTCTCATCCTCCCTCACACCATCCCTTTCTCTTTCACCATCTCTGCAAGCCTCATTCTCAATATCGCTTTCTTTCTCTTTCTCTCCTCTCTCCCTCTATCACTTTCTCTATCTATCTCACCCTCCCTCTCCCATTCTCTAACTTTCTATCCCATCCATCCCTCTCTCCTCAATTTCCTTTTCTCTCTTATCCCTTTGTCACTCTTTTTCTATCACTCTCATTCAATCTATGATAATTCTCTATCTCTCCTATCTCTTGATCTTTCGCTTTCTCTCACTCTATCCCTAGTTGGCTCACCATCTTCTCTCCCTTTTATATTTTGCTCTCCCTCCTCTCTCTATCTGTCACTCCCTCCCTTCCTCTCCTCTCCTCTCCTCTCTCTTGCTTATTCTTCTC
>NW_018219764.1:8273-10305 GCF_001263595.1 Phalaenopsis equestris
TCCCTTTTTCTCGCCCTCCCTCTCTCTCTCCAACTCTCTAAGTCTCATTCTTGTCTTTTTCCTCTTTCTCTCTTTCCCCTTGCCCTTCTTCTCTTACTCTCCCTCCCTTTCCATCTACCTCTCTCCATCATATTATGTTTCTCTTCCCTCTCTTTCACTCCCTCCATATTTCTCTCACTCTTGCTCCTATCTCTCTATCTCATCTGCATCTAGCTCTCTCTTTCTCTCTATCTCAATCATGTCTTCCATCACAATCTCACTCTCTCTCATTTGCTCTTTTCTTTTTCTCTCACTAACTCTTCCACTCTTTCTTTTTGAGTCTCTCTCACAGTCTCTTTTACCTCTTTACCTCTCTCCATTCCTTTCTCCCTCTTTCTTATTCTGCTTATGTCTTTCTATATATCTCTCGTGCTCTCTCTTCCTCTCTTTCACTAGCTCATTCCAATTCTCTCTCTATCTTTCTCCCTCCATCTGGCTCTATTACTCTCCCTCTCACTTTATCGCTCCCTCTCATCGCTCCCTCTCTCCCTCTCTCTCTATCTTTCTCCCTCCATCTGGCTCTATTACTCTCCCTCTCTTTTATTATCTCTCTTGCTCATTTCTTTCATTCTTTTTCACTTGCTCTCTATCAGTTTCACTTCTTGCTCTATCTCTCTCTCCCCACTCCCAGCCACTCCCTCTTTCTCTATCTCTCATCCCTACCCCACTCTAACTCCATACACACCTCCAAAACCTCTCAAGAATTATCTTTAATCATTCTTCTCTTTCTTCCCCTCCAACCCTTTCTTTAACTCTCTCTTTTTTGCTTCCTATTTTTACCCATTCATCTGTATCTGCCCCTCTCTTCCTCACTTTAACTCTCTTCATTGTAACTCTCCCTCCCCTATATCCCTCATTCTCTCAATCTTTCTTTCTTAGTTACTTTATCTCTCTTTTTCTCTCTCAAACCTCTCTTTCTTGTTCCATCCCTCTCCCTATCTCCCTACATCTCTCTTTCTCTTTTCCTACTATCTCTTCTTTCCTCTCTCACTTTCTCTCACTATTTCTAATGCTCTCTCTCTCTCTTTCACTCTCTCTTTCTCTATTTACATCTCTTGGTAGCAAGTGTTATCCTTCCCCCTGCACTGTCTCTCACTCATTCTATATCTTTCTTACTTCCTCGGTTCTTTGTTTACGTTTCTTGGTTACAACTGTTATCCTTTCCCCCTGCACTCTCTCTCACTCTCTCTATCTCTTCTGACTCTTTCCATCTACTCCCTATTCTCTCACTCCCTCATTTGTTCCCTCCCTTCCTCTCTCTCTAAAGGTGTCTACTATGTGGTCCTCTCTTGGTCTCCTGTCCTCACCAAAAATTTTTCTTTTACTTCCCTCTATATTGTTCATATTTCTCTCTCCTCTTCCCTCCCACTATCTTTACTCCCATTCTACCATCTATCTCTCTCGATCTCTCTCTCTCTCCTTCTTCCTCTCTCTTTTTCAAGCTCCCTCAACCTCGTTCTCACCTTCTCTCCACTATTTCTATAACTTTCTCTGCTTTTTTCCCTCTCTCTCATTCTCTCTTTCAATATCTCTTTATCTCTCTCCCTCCCAATCCCCTCTCTCTCCCTCCCAATCCTATTTTTGCTCTGTTTCTCTTATTATTTATTCCTCTCTGTTCCAATCTCACTAATTTTCTCCATCCATATCCTCTCTCTTGTCCCCTTTCATGCCTTCTCTTTCTCACTCGATCACTCCCTTCTTCCCTCACTATTGCTCGCTTCCTACCTCACTCCCTCTCTTCATCTCTATTTCTCTGTATATCCTTTTTAAATTTTTTTACTATCTCTCCAGTCATCATTTTCTCCCCTCACTCTTCCTTCTCCTCCCTCTCTCACTCCCTCTTACTCTCTCTTCTCTCTGTCATTCTCTTTATTTTGCTCATATCTTTCTTATTCTCACTCTCTCTCTCGGTCTTCTCATTCACTATACCATTCTCTGACCCTCTCTTCCCTATCGTTATCTCTTGCTCCTTTCGCTCCCTTTCTCCTGCTCC
>NW_018219764.1:11035-17162 GCF_001263595.1 Phalaenopsis equestris
TTCTCTATCTCTCTCCATCACACCCTCTCTCTCTCATTATTCTTTATCTCAACCCCTCTCCATGCCACACACTGTTTCAATATTCTCTATCCTGAGTGAGAGAGTGGGGCGGCAAAGTTAGAACAAGAGACAAATACAAAAGAGAGAGTGCGGGAAGAGAGTAAGAGAGAGAGAGTGTGTGAGAAAGAGAGAAAAAGATGTGTGAGAGAGAGAGAGGGAGGGAGTGAAATAGGGAGGGAAAAAGCGAGAGAAAGAAGTGTAAGAGAAAGTGAGAAATAGTGAGAGAGATAAGAAGAGGGAGAGAAGAGATCAATATAATAATAGAGTGAAAGGTTAGAAAAAGAGAGTCAGCGATAAAGCAAGAGGAAGAATAAGCAAAGAGAGGGAAGTAAGAGTGATAGAAAAGAGAGCAAGAGAATGATAAATAGAGAGAGATAGAGGGGAGTGAGAATGATAAGAGTGAGGGAGCAATAATAAGAGAGAGCAGAATAAAGAGTGAAAGAGTATCGAGAGGGTTAAGAAGAGAAAGGGAGGGTATCTCACTCTTCTATTTGTCTCTCACTCTTTCTGTCCCTCTCTCTCTCCCTCTCTCTCACTATCTCTATTCATTCTTCCTCTCTTTTCCCTTTCTCTCTATCTTCCTCTCCCCCCCTCTCTCCCTCCCCCACTATCTCACCCTATCTCTCGCACGCCTTTCGTCGCTTTCTTCCTCCCTCACTAGCTCACTATTCTCTCTTTCTCTCTTTATCTCTCTCTCCCTCTCTCACCCTCCCTCTTCTCTTACACTTTTTTTATCTTCTCTTTTTTGTTCTTCCTTTCCTTCTCTCGCTCACTCTCTCTTTCATTTTCTACATCACTGCTCTGTAACATTTTCCTTTGTTTTTTTTTTGTCTATGTCTTACTTTCTCTTGATCTTTCTCATCTCTCTCTCTCTCTCTCTCCTTTTCTCACCCTCCTTTTCTAATCTCTCCTACTTGCTCGTTCTCCCTTGGTCTTTCTCTCTCAATCTGACTCTCTACCTCTCTATTATTCTCTTTGTCATATTCTCTCTCTCATGTTCTATGCCTCTCCCTCCCTTCATCTCTCTCTATTTCATTCTTACTCATGCATGCTCTCTCTCTAATATAATGCTTCTTCTTTTCTCTCTCTCTCTCTCCTACTCACCCTCCTCCCCCTTCTTCCCTACTTCTCTCCTCCCTCCTTTCTTCTCTCTCTCTTACCCTTTCCCTCTTCTCAAACAATGTCTCTTCTCTCTCTTTACCTCTCTTGTCTTCTTAATCTCCCCTTCACTCCATCTAGCTCCTCTCTCTCCTCTCTCTGTGTTTATCCCTCCTTCCCTCCCTTAATACCACTCTCTCTCTTCTCTCTCTTCCCTTTTGTCTCTTCTCTCTTTATTCTCTCTCTCACTCTCCTTCACCCTCTCTTACACTCTCCCTCGCCCACTCACTCTCTCTTCCCCTACTCCCTATCCCTGTCCCTCTCCCACCCACCATCTCTTCCGCCCTCTCCCTCTCCCATCCCCTCTCTCCTCCTCCCTCTCCCACATCTACCCTCTTTTATCCCTCTCGTCTTCTTTCTTCTTCTCTCCATCCCTTCCTTTCTTTCTCCCTCCCTTTCTCTCTCTCACTCAATCTCTTTCCCCTTCTATCCCTCTTTCACCCCTCACTTTCTGTCTCCCTTTTGTCACTTTATCTTTAACTTTTCTTCTCTCACTCTCATTGTCGCACACTCTCATTTGTCGCTATCTTCACACATTTCTCTAGAACTCCCACCAATCTCTATCTCTCTTACCCTTTCTTGCTCATGATCCCTTTGTCTATCTCTCATCTTTATGTCTCTCTCCTCTTCTCCCTCAACATCTCTTAGCCTCCCCATCTCTCCCTTTCTCTATCTTAATATGTTCTCCCTCTCTCCTTCCCTCAATCATGCCTTCCAGCTCTCCTTCCATCTTGTCCTCTTTAACTCTCTTTCTCTTTCTCGCTCTCTCTCTCCCCCTCTTTGTCATCACCTCTCTCTCTCTCTTTATATATTCTCTCATTTAATCCAACCTTTCCCTCACTCTGTTTTGAGGCCTCTTTTTTTTAACACACACACTCTCTCTTCCTTCCCTTTCTCTGATTCTCTCTATGTCCCTTCTTCTCTCCCTCTCTCTCTCCCCCTTTTTTGTACCTCTCCTCTTCACTTTCTCCCCCTTATCCCCTAATATCTCTCTCCTCCTTCCTTCTTTCTTGCTTGCTCCATCTCACCCTTGATCTCTCCCGCTTTCTTTTGCTTGCACTCACAGTCTCAATCTCCCCTCTTCCCTCTTCCCCTCACTTACTCTTCATTTCTATCTCTCCCCCGCTCTCTCTTGCCCTCCCTATAATATCACTCTTATTCTCAAACACACTCCCTCTTCTCACTCTTTAAATCTCCTCACCTTCTCTCTCTTGATCCCTCTTTCTCTCTACTCTCTTTCATTCTTCCTTCCACCTTTCTTTTTTCTTTCAACCTCTTTGCAATCTTTCTTTATTTCTCTTTCTCTTCTCTCTCTCTCTCTCACATTCTTTATCATTCTTTATCTTTCTCAATCTTTCTCACCCTCCCTCTCCATTCTGTAACTTTCTTTCTCATCCCTCCCTCTCTCTCCTCAATTTCCTTCTCCCTCTTCACCCTTGGTCGCTCTCTCCCTATCACTCTCATTCACTCTCTGACACTTCTCTATCTCTCCTTTTTCTAGCCCTTTTACTTTCTTTCTCTATATCCTTAATCGGCTCACCATCTTCTCTCCATTTTATATTTTGCCCTCCCTCCTTCTTTCTATCTCTCTTCCACCCTTTCTCTTTTTCCTTCTCCCTTCTCTTGCTTACTCTTCTCTCACCTTGTTATGCTTACACTCTCTCTTCGTCTCTCTGCTTCGCTCCTTTTCCTCTCTCAAGAACTCTCACTCTCTTTCTCGATCTTTCACTCCCACTCTGCATAACCTCTTTTCCCTCTCAATTTTGCACTCTCCGCCTCTCCTCCATCTTTTCTTTTCCTTATTTATATCTCTTTCCTTCTTTCTCGGCCTCTCACTCTCCTCCAGCTCTCTTCGACTCATTCTTTGTCCTTTTCCTCTCTTTCTTTCTCTAGCTCTTCTTCTCTCACTCTCCCTCTTCTGCCTTTCTCTTTCTATCTTTTTATGTTTCTCTTCCCTCTGTCTCCTTCACTCACTCCTTATTTCTCTCACTCTTGCTCCTCTCTCTCTCTCTCTCATCTACATCTAGCTATCTTTTTCTTATTTTTCCTCCCACTTTTACTCCACTGTTTCTCAATTTGTCTCAATCTCTCCCATTCTATTACTCCACAACTCTATTCCCCTCCCTCCCTCCCCAACTCCCTTCGTGTCTCACTCTCCTCCCCTTCCTCTCTATTTACCTCTTTCTCTTGCTCTATCTCTTTCTCATCCTCCGTCTCTGTTATTATCTCTTTTACTCTATCTACTTTCTCTCTGTCCCTATCACTCTCACTCTCTCACTTTATTTCTCTCTCTTTTGCTTGCTCTCTCTCAGCTTATATCCATCCGCAAAACACTCCCTTCCTACGTCCTCTTTCTATCCCTACTCATTTTATTGCTCTCTTTCCTTTTTTCTTGTTCACTGAATCACTCAAGCTCTATGTTCACTCTCTCTCTATTTTCTCTCTATTTCTCTCTAACACTCTCTGTCCCACTCCCACTCTCGCTCTCTTTATCTCCCTAATCAATTATCTTACTCACTCCCTCTGCCTCTCTCTTTTCACCCATTCCCTCTCTCAATCTCTGGCCCACTCTATGTTCTATCCTTCTCCTTAAATTACTCTCTTTTGTTTCTCAAGATTTTCCCTCTAGCTTAGTCACTCTCTCTTCACTCTACCCTCATATAGCACTCATTTTTTCTCACATTCTCTCACACATCTCACTCTGCTTCTCCCTCCTTCCCCATCTCTCCCTCTCTCTTCTTATCTTCCACATATTGCTATCTTTCTTGCTCTATCTTTTCTCGTTCTCTTCTCCTTCTATTTCTCTCTCGCTCTCTCTGTCTTTCTTCAATTTAACTATCATTGTCACTCCTTCACTCTTTCTCTCCCTTTCTTGCTCCCTTTAATTTCCTCTTTAATTTCATTCTTGATCATCCTCCCTCCACCTCCCTCTTATTCTGTCAACCTCAAACTTTTTTACACTTTCTCTCTCTCACAATCTCTTTAACTCCCTTTCTTAATCTCTCTTGCTCTTTTTTTAGTTGTTGTCCATTTCCTTCTGAGTATTTCTCTCTCCCTCTCTTCTTCTTCTGCTCCCTGTATTTTTCCTTTCTCCTTCCATCTCACTCTTTCACTTACTGTCCACCTTACAATTTTTCATTTGATCTCTCTCTTCCCTCTCCCACTCTCCTCATATACTTATCTCTCTTTCTCTCACGTCCTCTCTACCTCTCTTCTCTGTATCCCCTACTTCCTTTCTCATTCTCTCTTTCTCGTTGTCTCTTATTTCTTACTCATTCTCTTCTCCTCCCTCTATCTGGTTCTATCTTCCCTTACACTCTCTTCTATTTTTATTTCTCTCTCTCCCTCTATTGCAACTCTCCTCCCTTTATTTCCCTCTCTCTCCCTCCCTTACACTTCTCTTTCTATTTTTATTTCTCTCATTCACTTCTCTCTAACACATTATCATTTGCTTTCTCTCCTCTCTCTCTATATTTAACTTTCTCTTGATCTTTATCATTTCTCTTTTTACTTCTATCCTTTTCCTCCACTCTCTCTTGTCCTCTCTTTCTCTCTTAGCTTGTCCCACTCACATTGAGTCTTCCTCTCTACCGTTCTCTCTGTCGTATTCTCGCTCTCACGCTCTATACCTCTCCCTCCTTTCATCTCTCTTTCTATTTCATTCTTACTCATGCATGCTCTCTCTATTCTCAGGCTTCCTCTTTTCTTTCTCTCATCTCTCTCTCCTCTTCTATCCCTCCCTCTCTTCTACTCTCTCCTGTTCTCTCTTTCTCTCTTGGTCTATCTCTCTCACTCTGACTCTCTTCCTTTCTACAATTCTCTCCGTCATATCCTCTCTCTCATGCTCTACACCTCTCCCTCCCTTCAACTCTTTCTGTATTTCATTCTCTCATGCATGCTCTCTCTATTCTCATGCTTCCTCTTTTCTTTCTCTCTCTCTCCCACTCTCTCTATCTAACTCCTGCCCACCTCCCCCATCTTGCCTACTTCTCTCCTCCCTCTTTTCTTCTCACACAATCCCTCCTCTCTCTTCACCTTTTTCGCCTTCTTTATCTCCCCTTCCCTCTCTCCAGCCCCTTAACACCTCCCTCTCTCTCTTCTATCTCCTCCCTTTGTCGCTTCTCTCTTTTTTCTCCCTCTCACTCTCCTTCCCACTCTCTTATACTCTCGCTCCCAACCTCACTCTTTCTTACTCTCTCCCTCTCCATCCATTCTCTCTTCCCCATTCTCCCTCTTCCTCTCCCATCCACTCTCTCTTCCTCCCTCTACCACTTCTACCCACTTTTCTCTCCCTCTTCTTCTCTCCCTCCCTTCTTTTCTCTCTTCCTCCCTTTATATCTCCATCTCTTCTCTCTCTCTCTCACTCAACCTCATTCTAATTTTATCCCTCTTTCACTCCTCTCTTTCTCTCTCCCCTTTGTTACTTTATCTTGTACTTTTCTTCTCTCTCTCTCCCACTATTACACACTATCGTTTGTCTCTATCTTCTCTGTTTCTCTAGCTCTCCCATCAATCTCTTGCTCTCTCTTCCTTTGTCTTTCTCTCATCTATATGTCTCTCTCTCTCTTCTTCAATCTCAACATCTCTCTGCTTTTCCCGTTTCTCCCTTTCTCTCTCTTCTCTTGCTCTCTCTCTCTCTCTCTCTCTTTCTCTTCGTCTTTCTCCTTTTCCCTCTGTCATGCATTCCATCTCTCCTTCACTCCCTCCATCTCTGTCCTTCCATCCTGTCCTTTTTAACACTCCTTCTCTTTCTCGCTTTCTCTCATCACCCCTCTCTCCTTTCATCTCTCTTGCTCTCTCTTTTTATATTCTCTCATTCGATCCATCATTTTTCTCACCATGTTTTGTGCTCTCCCTCTTTCTTGCACACGATCTCTCTCCTTCTTTCTCTCTATCTCATTCTCTCTCT